>NC_090939.1:418398446-418701476 GCF_040938575.1 Ambystoma mexicanum | reverse complement strand
TAAAAGTCTGGGTCAAAGCAGGTTGGCCCAGAAAGGATCTGGTGGAGAGGAAGTTTGATGCGTTTCAAAATGTCAAGGAGGAATTGAATTTGTCAGAGGACGGGTCTCAACTCAGAAAAGGGATGAGGATTATTCCGCCCTATGAAACTAGATCCAAGCTAGTGGACATAGCCCACCAGGGCCATCTGGGGATGGGGGGCACTAAAAGACACATAAGGCAATCATTTTGGTGGCCAGGGATAGATAGTGAAGTGGAGAGATGTGTCAGAAAGTGCAAGGAATGTGAAAAGAGCGATAAAAGTAAAGTTGTCAGGGATACCCCGTTAAGGCCGGTTAGTGTCCCAGCAGAGCCTTGGAGGAAGTTAGCAGTGGATTTGATGGGACCCATTCAGGAATTAGGTGGAGATTTCAAATACCTCATTGTCCTAGTAGATTATCACTCAAAATGGGTTGAGTGGAAACCTATAAGGGAGGCAACTACTTCACAAATGATCACTTTCTTTGAGGAAGTGTTTTACAGGGAAGGGTTTCCCTCAGAGCTCATCTCAGACAATGGGGTCCAGTTTTGTTCGGACAGAATGGTGGAATTTTTTAAGGGCAATGTCTAGAATTGCCAACAGCAATAAGGTTGCTAGTGAAGGTAGTGAGGAGCCGGACCAGAATTTGTCTTATGAGGAAGAAGCTCTAGTGCCTGTATCTAATGCAGGTAGAGTAGAGAATTTTGAGAGTGACCGCTATATTAACACTGATAGTGGTGTGAAAGCAAACAGAGTGAGGTACAGACCAACCAAGTTAAATGATTATTACTTGGGTTAAATGTTTCTGTTTAAGGGAAGGAGATGTGTTGAGTTTTGGTTCTTATTAACATCAGAAAAGGTCAGACTTACTTAGTCTGTGCAACTCAATGACATTATGATGTAACCAGATTCTAACTGGAATGTATTGCTGTGCTTATTCTGATTAGAATGCTTGTCTAAGTTTTCTTTTGTATGTAAAGGAGTTGGAGCCTGCCTCTTGTGGAGGGCGCCTGCTGTGTATTACTCTCCATGATACTTACAATAAATCTTCAATCAAGTGTGCGTTTGGTTGTGACTTAACAGATCACCAAAATCTATAAGGGGGGACAGCTGAACAAAGGAAAATGTAGGGCTGCAAAAAGGTACAGGGCAATCCTTTTCATGCACCTTCACACTTGCCTAAAAGCTGCTTCAGGTGCTCTTCCCCCTGCAGATAATTATGTCACAGTACATACACATGCCTGCTGACCCAGCAAGGTATAGGTCAACAGCCTCCTGTATCGTCTGTAAGACGGCAGGAGGAATCCTCTGCCCCAATGTGGTGTCCCGAGTGGTGACAGGAGGTGTCGAAAGGGTTTGGTGGCCGAAGTAAGCCTACTTACATTGTATTATTCCTTTGGTACTACATCCATGTGCTGCCACATCCGCACCGTCCACCAGGCTACCCTGAGAAAGGCAATCTCCTACTCAGGGAGTAAGCCTACTTATGTCATCAATGACATTTGTGATGTCATCTTTTATGTCCTGGGTGTTAGTCTTAGCAGTGCACAGTGGTGGCATGAGTTATGGTTGCTTAGGATACCATAACTGGCGAATTTCAAGGGTTTTTCGGTTTTACTTGGAACCATAATGTCCCTTCAACAAAGTTTTTTTACTGAATTTCATAGGTTTTTAGTAGCACATCTTAACCATAACGTCCCTTTAACAAAGTTTTTTACTGAATTTTATAGGTTTTTAGTAGCGCAACTTAACCATAATGTTCCTTTAACAAAGTGTTTTTCACTGAATTTCATAGGTTTTTAGTAGCACAACTTAACCATAATGTTCCTGTAACTGAATATACATATATAGATAATGTAAATTTGATAAATATTTACTAGGATGCCCTTAGTTTATATACATATTACATAGAACATACTGAACCCCTTACCTGCGCTAATAGGTCTGATATCCGTGGACCATGCGGCTGTTCACGGACGGACTCGGACAACATCAACACTATCCAAAAACGCAGGGGGTATCTTACATTGTTATATCATCCAAAAAACACTAAACATGTTCAAAAAGCAGAGGTGGGTTTTAGGCTCTAGGAGTGGAACCTGCCAGTGCTAAGCTCCAAATATGTTGTGATTCCGATTTTGGGCAAGATCACAGGAGCGGTTTTGGGGTTTAGCCTAAGCCCCAGTTTGGTAAATTAGAAAGGAAAGGTTTGTTGCTCCCAGCTATCTTGCTTGTAGTTTGTGAAATAATTATTTCTGACACTTTGGTTAGTATGAATTAATTCGTTTATTGTTCGTTGTTTTTCTGGGTGATTTTTTCCTTAAATACATGTGTTCATGAGAAACACTCTTTGGAACTTGACGAGCAAGTTAGGTCAGCCGACACGTGTTTCGACCTTACGGTCGTTCTCTTGCTTTTGTCGTTGTCAGCCAGTGTGCTGAGGAGATGAATGTCTTCAACATCCCCGATGGTGAGTGGGCTTGGTTTAGGTATTATTTCCGGTGGTTTATATACCGATGTCTTAGTAGCAAAGAATTTCTTAAGCTTGAGGCGTCTTGTAAATTTAAATAGATCAATTTGTATGTCTACGAAGTTGTTCCTGCTGGATGGTGAAAATGGAAGTCCTTTGTTGAGCACTTTCTTTTCAGCATTTGTGAATTCTCTATTGGACAAGTTCATGATTAGATTTTCTTCTGTCTCTGTCCCACAGTTTTCTGTGACTGGGATCTGGTCTGTCTTTGCTCTATTTCTTCTTCCAGCTGTCTTGCGTTTTCTGACTCTTCTTCCTCCTCTGCTTCTTCTTGTTGGGTTCCTGTATTTATCAAAGGTTTTGCGAAGGATACCGTTTTTTTGTTGTTTTTGGGTTGTGGTTTCAGACGACTTGCTTTCTTGTGTAGTTTGATTTGATCTAAAAAACTACGTTTGGTTGGTGGTATCTCTGTTGTTTTCCCACACAGATCTGGTGTTTCATCTGGTTCACTGTCGATTTCGGAGCTAGCCCCTGAGCTGTTTGGGGTGCTTTCTTTGGATTTAGGTAGTTGTTGGTTCTGGTCGTATTTAGGTTGATAGGTGAAGACTCTGTCTTCTCTATAGTCTTTGTCATCTCTGAAAAATTTGTGCAGTTTTCTCATTTTTACTTCATCTTGGTGTGTTTTCAGAATTCTATACATAGTTTTGTAATTTTTCTCTTTGGTAGTTTTTGGAGCGTCATAATCTTCTATTTCTTTCTTTAGTTCTTCAAGTTGAATCACAACCCTATCATGTTTTCTTTTGGCGTGTTCTATTAGTAGTTCTATCATTCTTGTTGATCCAAGTATCAGGTTCCGTTCCCATTCATCTGCTAGATCTGAGTCCAGTGGGTCGTCAAAGTCCGGGAAAATAAGGATCCTCAGGCCTCTCGGTATTCTTTTCTGTTCCGCGTATTCCTGCATTGTTGTTTTTTCCCAGAATTTGTTGATTTCCTTTTTTGATAGTTTCTCAAGCCTCATAAATTTTTCTTTGAGGTCCTCTTGTAGGTTGTTGTCTCTAAATGCGTTGTCTGTCGATCCTCGAGGGGCAAAGAGTGCCCTGATGTCCTCATTCCTTGACATCATATATTCCGCCATTACTTCGTTTTATTTTCCTGTTGCAATTATTGGAAAATTCCAGGTGCTTGAGCATAGGCTGGTTCCCTAGTGTGAAAATGAGGTGGGTTTTAGGCTCTAGGAGTGGAACCTGCCAGTGCTAAGCTCCAAATATGTTGTGATTGCGATTTTGGGCAAGATCACAGGAGCGGTTTTGGGGTTTAGCCTAAGCCCCAGTTTGGTAAATTAGAAAGGAAAGGTTTGTTGCTCCCGGCTATCTTGCTTGTAGTTTGTGAAATAATTATTTCTGACACTTTGGTTAGTATGAATTAATTCGTTTATTGTTCGTTGTTTTTCTGGGTGATTTTTTCCTTAAATACATGTGTTTATGAGAAACACTCTTTGGAACTTGACAAGCAAGTTAGGTCAGCTGACACGTGTTTCGACCTTACGGTCGTTCTCTTGCTTTTGTCGTTGTCAGCCAGTGTGCTGAGGAGATGAATGTCTTCAACATCCCCGATGGTGAGTGGGCTTGGTTTAGGTACTATTTCCGGTGGTTTATATACCGATGTCTTAGTAGCAAAGAATTTCTTAAGCTTGAGGCGTCTTGTAAATTTAAATAGATCAATTTGTATGTCTACGAAGTTGTTCCTGCTGGATGGTGAAAATGAAAGTCCTTTGTTGAGCACTTTTTTTTCAGCATTTGTGAATTCTCTATTGGACAAGTTCATGATTAGATTTTCTTCTGTCTCTGTCCCACAGTTTTCTGTGACTGGGATCTGGTCTGTCTTTGCTCTATTTCTTCTTCCAGCTGTCTTGCGTTTTCTGACTCTTCTTCCTCCTCTGCTTCTTCTTGTTGGGTTCCTGTATTTATCAAAGGTTTTGCGAAGGATACCGTTTTTTTGTTGTTTTTGGGTTGTGGTTTCAGACGACTTGCTTTCTTGTGTAGTTTGATTTGATCTAAAAAACTACGTTTGGTTGGTGGTATCTCTGTTGTTTTCCCACACAGATCTGGTGTTTCATCTGGTTCACTGTCAATTTCGAAGCTAGCCCCTGAGCTGTTTGGGGTGCTTTCTTTGGATTTAGGTAGTTGTTGGTTCTGGTCGTATTTAGGTTGATAGGTGAAGACTCTGTCTTCTCTATAGTCTTTGTCATCTCTGAAAAATTTGTGCAGTTTTCTCATTTTTACTTCATCTTGGTGTGTTTTCAGAATTCTATACATAGTTTTGTAATTTTTCTCTTTGGTAGTTTTTGGAGCGTCATAATCTTCTATTTCTTTCTTTAGTTCTTCAAGTTGAATCACAACCCTATCATGTTTTCTTTTGGCGTGTTCTATTAGTAGTTCTATCATTCTTGTTGATCCAAGTATCAGGTTCCGTTCCCATTCATCTGCTAGATCTGAGTCCAGTGGGTCGTCAAAGTCCGGGAAAATAAGGATCCTCAGGCCTCTCGGTATTCTCTTCTGTTCCGCGTATTCCTGCATTGTTGTTTTTTCCCAGAATTTGTTGATTTCCTTTTTTGATAGTTTCTCAAGCCTCATAAATTTTTGTTTGAGGTCCTCTTGTAGGTTGTTGTCTCTAAATGCGTTGTCTGTCGATCCTCGAGGAGCAAAGAGTGCCCTGATGTCCTCATTCCTTGACATCATATATTCCGCCATTAGTTCGTTTTATTTTCCTGTTGCAATTATTGGAAAATTCCAGGTGCTTGAGCATAGGCTGGTTCCCTAGTGTGAAAATGAGGTGGGTTTTAGGCTCTAGGAGTGGAACCTGCCAGTGCTAAGCTCCAAATATGTTGTGATTGCGATTTTGGGCAAGATCACAGGAGCGGTTTTGGGGTTTAGCCTAAGCCCCAGTTTGGTAAATTAGAAAGGAAAGGTTTGTTGCTCCCGGCTATCTTGCTTGTAGTTTGTGAAATAATTATTTCTGACACTTTGGTTAGTATGAATTAATTCGTTTATTGTTCGTTGTTTTTCTGGGTGATTTTTTCCTTAAATACATGTGTTTATGAGAAACACTCTTTGGAACTTGACGAGCAAGTTAGGTCAGCCGACACGTGTTTCGACCTTACGGTCGTTCTCTTGCTTTTGTCGTTGTCAGCCAGTGTGCTGAGGAGATGAATGTCTTCAACATCCCCGATGGTGAGTGGGCTTGGTTTAGGTATTATTTCCGGTGGTTTATATACCGATGTCTTAGTAGCAAAGAATTTCTTAAGCTTGAGGCGTCTTGTAAATTTAAATAGATCAATTTGTATGTCTACGAAGTTGTTCCTGCTGGATGGTGAAAATGAAAGTCCTTTGTTGAGCACTTTTTTTTCAGCATTTGTGAATTCTCTATTGGACAAGTTCATGATTAGATTTTCTTCTGTCTCTGTCCCACAGTTTTCTGTGACTGGGATCTGGTCTGTCTTTGCTCTATTTCTTCTTCCAGCTGTCTTGCGTTTTCTGACTCTTCTTCCTCCTCTGCTTCTTCTTGTTGGGTTCCTGTATTTATCAAAGGTTTTGCGAAGGATACCGTTTTTTTGTTGTTTTTGGGTTGTGGTTTCAGACGACTTGCTTTCTTGTGTAGTTTGATTTGATCTAAAAAACTACGTTTGGTTGGTGGTATCTCTGTTGTTTTCCCACACAGATCTGGTGTTTCATCTGGTTCACTGTCAATTTCGGAGCTAGCCCCTGAGCTGTTTGGGGTGCTTTCTTTGGATTTAGGTAGTTGTTGGTTCTGGTCGTATTTAGGTTGATAGGTGAAGACTCTGTCTTCTCTATAGTCTTTGTCATCTCTGAAAAATTTGTGCAGTTTTCTCATTTTTACTTCATCTTGGTGTGTTTTCAGAATTCTATACATAGTTTTGTAATTTTTCTCTTTGGTAGTTTTTGGAGCGTCATAATCTTCTATTTCTTTCTTTAGTTCTTCAAGTTGAATCACAACCCTATCATGTTTTCTTTTGGCGTGTTCTATTAGTAGTTCTATCATTCTTGTTGATCCAAGTATCAGGTTCCGTTCCCATTCATCTGCTAGATCTGAGTCCAGTGGGTCGTCAAAGTCCGGGAAAATAAGGATCCTCAGGCCTCTCAGTATTCTCTTCTGTTCCGCGTATTCCTGCATTGTTGTTTTTTCCCAGAATTTGTTGATTTCCTTTTTTGATAGTTTCTCAAGCCTCATAAATTTTTGTTTGAGGTCCTCTTGTAGGTTGTTGTCTCTAAATGCGTTGTCTGTCGATCCTCGAGGGGCAAAGAGTGCCCTGATGTCCTCATTCCTTGACATCATATATTCCGCCATTACTTTGTTTTATTTTCCTGTTGCAATTATTGGAAAATTCCAGGTGCTTGAGCATAGGCTGGTTCCCTAGTGTGAAAATGAGGTGGGTTTTAGGCTCTAGGAGTGGAACCTGCCAGTGCTAAGCTCCAAATATGTTGTGATTGCGATTTTGGGCAAGATCACAGGAGCGGTTTTGGGGTTTAGCCTAAGCCCCAGTTTGGTAAATTAGAAAGGAAAGGTTTGTTGCTCCCGGCTATCTTGCTTGTAGTTTGTGAAATAATTATTTCTGACACTTTGGTTAGTATGAATTAATTTGTTTATTGTTCGTTGTTTTTCTGGGTGATTTTTTCCTTAAATACATGTGTTTATGAGAAACACTCTTTGGAACTTGACGAGCAAGTTAGGTCAGCCGACACGTGTTTCGACCTTACGGTCGTTCTCTTGCTTTTGTCGTTGTCAGCCAGTGTGCTGAGGAGATGAATGTCTTCAACATCCCCGATGGTGAGTGGGCTTGGTTTAGGTATTATTTCCGGTGGTTTATATACCGATGTCTTAGTAGCAAAGAATTTCTTAAGCTTGAGGCGTCTTGTAAATTTAAATAGATCAATTTGTATGTCTACGAAGTTGTTCCTGCTGGATGGTGAAAATGAAAGTCCTTTGTTGAGCACTTTCTTTTCAGCATTTGTGAATTCTCTATTGGACAAGTTCATGATTAGATTTTCTTCTGTCTCTGTCCCACAGTTTTCTGTGACTGGGATCTGGTCTGTCTTTGCTCTATTTCTTCTTCCAGCTGTCTTGCGTTTTCTGACTCTTCTTCCTCCTCTGCTTCTTCTTGTTGGGTTCCTGTATTTATCAAAGGTTTTGCGAAGGATACCGTTTTTTTGTTGTTTTTGGGTTGTGGTTTCAGACGACTTGCTTTCTTGTGTAGTTTGATTTGATCTAAAAAACTACGTTTGGTTGGTGGTATCTCTGTTGTTTTCCCACACAGATCTGGTGTTTCATCTGGTTCACTGTCAATTTCGGAGCTAGCCCCTGAGCTGTTTGGGGTGCTTTCTTTGGATTTAGGTAGTTGTTGGTTCTGGTCATATTTAGGTTGATAGGTGAAGACTCTGTCTTCTCTATAGTCTTTGTCATCTCTGAAAAATGTGTGCCTAAACCAAGCCCACTCACCATTGGGGATGTTGAAGACATTCATCTCCTCAGCACACTGGCTGACAACGACAAAAGCAAGAGAACAACCGTAAGGTCGAAACACGTGTCGGCTGACCTAACTTGCTCGTCAAGTTCCAAAGAGTGTTTCTCATAAACACATGTATTTAAGGAAAAAATCACCCAGAAAAACAACGAACAATAAACGAATTAATTCATACTAACCAAAGTGTCAGAAATAATTATTTCACAAACTACAAGCAAGATAGCCGGGAGCAACAAACCTTTCCTTTCTAATTTACCAAACTGGGGCTTAGGCTAAACCCCAAAACCGCTCCTGTGATCTTGCCCAAAATCGCAATCACAACATATTTGGAGCTTAGCACTGGCAGGTTCCACTCCTAGAGCCTAAAACCCACCTCATTTTCACACTAGGGAACCAGCCTATGCTCAAGCACCTGGAATTTTCCAATAATTGCAACAGGAAAATAAAACGAAGTAATGGCGGAATATATGATGTCAAGGAATGAGGACATCAGGGCACTCTTTGCCCCTCGAGGATCGACAGACAACGCATTTAGAGACAACAACCTACAAGAGGACATCAAACAAAAATTTATGAGGCTTGAGAAACTATCAAAAAAGGAAATCAACAAATTCTGGGAAAAAACAACAATGCAGGAATACGCGGAACAGAAGAGAATACCGAGAGGCCTGAGGATCCTTATTTTCCCGGACTTTGACGACCCACTGGACTCAGATCTAGCAGATGAATGGGAACGGAACCTGATACTTGGATCAACAAGAATGATAGAACTACTAATAGAACACGCCAAAAGAAAACATGATAGGGTTGTGATTCAACTTGAAGAACTAAAGAAAGAAATAGAAGATTATGACGCTCCAAAAACTACCAAAGAGAAAAATTACAAAACTATGTATAGAATTCTGAAAACACACCAAGATGAAGTAAAAATGAGAAAACTGCACACATTTTTCAGAGATGACAAAGACTATAGAGAAGACAAAGTCTTCACCTATCAACCTAAATACGACCAGAACCAACAACTACCTAAATCCAAAGAAAGCACCCCAAACAGCTCAGGGGCTAGCTCCGAAATTGACAGTGAACCAGATGAAACACCAGATCTGTGTGGGAAAACAACAGAGATACCACCAACCAAACGTAGTTTTTTAGATCAAATCAAACTACACAAGAAAGCAAGTCGTCTGAAACCACAACCCAAAAACAACAAAAAAACGGTATCCTTCGCAAAACCTTTGATAAATACAGGAACCCAACAAGAAGAATCAGAGGAGGAAGAAGAGTCAGAAAACGCAAGACAGCTGGAAGAAGAAATAGAGCAAAGACAGACCAGATCCCAGTCACAGAAAACTGTGGGACAGAGACAGAAGAAAATCTAATCATGAACTTGTCCAATAGAGAATTCACAAATGCTGAAAAGAAAGTGCTCAACAAAGGACTTTCATTTTCACCATCCAGCAGGAACAACTTCGTAGACATACAAATTGATCTATTTAAATTTACAAGACGCCTCAAGCTTAAGAAATTCTTTGCTACTAAGACATCGGTATATAAACCACCGGAAATAATACCTAAACCAAGCCCACTCACCATCGGGGATGTTGAAGACATTCATCTCCTCAGCACACTGGCTGACAACGACAAAAGCAAGAGAACGACCGTAAGGTCGAAACACGTGTCGGCTGACCTAACTTGCTCGTCAAGTTCCAAAGAGTGTTTCTCATGAACACATGTATTTAAGGAAAAAATCACCCAGAAAAACAACGAACAATAAATGAATTAATTCATACTAACCAAAGTGTCAGAAATAATTATTTCACAAACTACAAGCAAGATAGCCGGAGCAACAAACCTTTCCTTTCTAATTTACCAAACTGGGGCTTAGGCTAAACCCCAAAACCGCTCCTGTGATCTTGCCCAAAATCGCAATCACAACATATTTGGAGCTTAGCACTGGCAGGTTCCACTCCTAGAGCCTAAAACCCACCTCATTTTCACACTAGGGAACCAGCCTATGCTCAAGCACCTGGAATTTTCCAATAATTGCAACAGGAAAATAAAACGAAGTAATGGCGGAATATATGATGTCAAGGAATGAGGACATCAGGGCACTCTTTGCCCCTCGAGGATCGACAGACAACGCATTTAGAGACAACAACCTACAAGAGGACCTCAAACAAAAATTTATGAGGCTTGAGAAACTATCAAAAAAGGAAATCAACAAATTCTGGGAAAAAACAACAATGCAGGAATACGCGGAACAGAAGAGAATACCGAGAGGCCTGAGGATCCTTATTTTCCCGGACTTTGACGACCCACTGGACTCAGATCTAGCAGATGAATGGGAACGGAACCTGATACTTGGATCAACAAGAATGATAGAACTACTAATAGAACACGCCAAAAGAAAACATGATAGGGTTGTGATTCAACTTGAAGAACTAAAGAAAGAAATAGAAGATTATGACGCTCCAAAAACTACCAAAGAGAAAAATTACAAAACTATGTATAGAATTCTGAAAACACACCAAGATGAAGTAAAAATGAGAAAACTGCACACATTTTTCAGAGATGACAAAGACTATAGAGAAGACAGAGTCTTCACCTATCAACCTAAATACGACCAGAACCAACAACTACCTAAATCCAAAGAAAGCACCCCAAACAGCTCAGGGGCTAGCTCCGAAATTGACAGTGAACCAGATGAAACACCAGATCTGTGTGGGAAAACAACAGAGATACCACCAACCAAACGTAGTTTTTTAGATCAAATCAAACTACACAAGAAAGCAAGTCGTCTGAAACCACAACCCAAAAACAACAAAAAAACGGTATCCTTCGCAAAACCTTTGATAAATACAGGAACCCAACAAGAAGAAGCAGAGGAGGAAGAAGAGTCAGAAAACGCAAGACAGCTGGAAGAAGAAATAGAGCAAAGACAGACCAGATCCCAGTCACAGAAAACTGGGACAGAGACAGAAGAAAATCTAATCATGAACTTGTCCAATAGAGAATTCACAAATGCTGAAAAGAAAGTGCTCAACAAAGGACTTTCATTTTCACCATCCAGCAGGAACAACTTCGTAGACATACAAATTGATCTATTTAAATTTACAAGACGCCTCAAGCTTAAGAAATTCTTTGCTACTAAGACATCGGTATATAAACCACCGGAAATAATACCTAAACCAAGCCCACTCACCATCGGGGATGTTGAAGACATTCATCTCCTCAGCACACTGGCTGACAACGACAAAAGCAAGAGAACGACCGTAAGGTCAAAACACGTGTCGGCTGACCTAACTTGCTCGTCAAGTTCCAAAGAGTGTTTCTCATAAACACATGTATTTAAGGAAAAAATCACCCAGAAAAACAACGAACAATAAACAAATTAATTCATACTAACCAAAGTGTCAGAAATAATTATTTCACAAACTACAAGCAAGATAGCCGGGAGCAACAAACCTTTCCTTTCGAATGTTCAAAAAGCAGCACATAAATACATTATAGTCAATAATAAATAAGAAGTGGAAACTATATATGTAAGACACAGAAATGTCTAGTACTTTGGGTTGCCTGGAAGAAAATGTTTATTCTGTTGAAATAAGTGAAAACAGTGATACTAATGGTAGACACTACACTTCTGTATATAGACCAATTATTACCCATTACTTCATGTGTACTTACCATTTTTTACCAAACCATACAGACATTAAAAATAATACAGAAACAGAGACCTTAGAAAATCATCTGCAACAAATGCAGCAAAAAATTGATATATTAAAAGAATAGTGCGCTCATAAATATTATTGTCCCAAGTGTTCGGGCAAGTGCGTCTAAGCATACGTTCATCGATTGTACAAACATTTCCTATGCATCTTAGCGTAGTTTTCTTCTTTTTTACACATGTGAAATCAGGCACCAGGGCGCGGCCATCTTGTGATAATCTTATCCGTTGCCGCATCACCCAAGGTGGACTGCCCTAGTGGCACTAATTCATATACCCCGCCCCTGATGCTGACATCGCCAAACCTAGTGATATTCTCTGCCTATCTCCAGGACGTTACTGGACAGCATAGCCAAACGCACCCAGTCATCACCTAGGTGATAACGTTACTTGACACAGAACACGGAATATCAACACACATCATCTCACAACACGGCGCGTCCCAATTTTAATATAATACCATACTTTTAAAGGAAATAGAAAAACTATACAATTTGTAAAGTACTTTTATTTCACAATTAACACTCCTAAAACATCCAGCGATTGCCATATTCAAGCAAATAGGTAAATTTTTTCTTCGTTCTCAATCCACAAATGTTTATCATGAATCAACCGGTGTTCCTTTTGGGTATAAGAAGCGCATTGGATGCACTGTGAATCACAAGGCTTTGGCATCAGCTTGGCGCTAGGCCACCGTAAACGATGTGAGGTTGCTCCTTATTGCTGGTACCGCGTAAGGTTATATCGGCCCGTGGCGATCATCCCAAAAAAGAGTCACTGTGATCGATCCATTCACGTGTATATGCAGCTGATGGTTAAAAAAAATGTCAGTTGGTATCTGGAATCGATGACAATCGTAGAGAGGCAGGAGGTAGCTGTTTACTAAAGATAACAGAAATGTGTCTCAGTAGCCAAACTTTATTACAGTTTATTATTTTAACCATTAATTTGGCCCCGTGTTACAACTATTGATAAACACGGACGTGAAACAATGCGAACACAGAAAACAACATGGAAAGTACTCTTCAGTTTGCTTCAAAAGTTAGTGCTACAGAGTATGGTCAGTTCGAAACGGGATATGGAGGCTGACGATAAAATCAGGGAGCAAGCTAAGGCCAAGAAGAACACATAGATGGAATTTTAATTAAATATTAGTGTTGAATTACGCACTCGTGGAACCTGGGGGAACCCCCTAGTGGACTGCATGCATCTTGATTCTGGACTGCCCATGTGCCCAGGACAAAGCCAAGTACACACACAAGTTGTAATTGCGTGTCGTTGCAATATTCCACAAACAACAACCAAGTACAATGTAAGCCACCAATAATGGTTGGCGAATGATAAGTTGAGTAGTTTGTCTATAAAATCATCAAAAGTAAAACTTACATAATATTCGGCATTTCCATTCTATCGAAGACACTCCGTTCAGGTCAACGAATTTTCATAAAATCAAATTACATGTTCCTTTGTCCAGTTTTGGAATGGTGAACCTTATCATATTTGAAAGTGTTACATCCCTCCCTTCATGCATTCCTTTCGGAATCCTCCCTTTGTTTCAAGGTCGAAAAACAATTGAACCTTATATTGTGTACGATGCGTAGGTTTGCTCAGCTTGGAAACAAAAATTCAAAGGCACTGGCCTTCACTCAGAATGGGAGCCAATAGCCCTTCAGACCATAGTGACATTACAAATATTTTTGAAAAACATATCAATTGTTTGCTACCATTCACCAATGGGTGACATGTCTATTGATTTATTTTGTTTTTCTGGAGAACTTTCCACTCTCCCAGCAACTCCCACAGCCAAGCCATACCACCTGTCTGCACAGCCCATCTCCTCTTCACACGGCAAATCCCATAAACATTTTTCAAAGCAGCAAGTCTCGAGCCCTGACAAAATGTGCTTGTATGAGAATGTCCAAGCAAACCCTGCTTCAATCCCCTCCGACCAGGTCACGGTCCCATAAAACCAATGACCGCAGTTATATATTAGAGGCCTACAATTTGCAGACGTGTGTTTGTACTATCCCACTTTCGGTCACTAGCAAGATGAATGGTGTGGGGGTCTTGCCACCTTAAAAATACAGAAATATAGTAAATACGTAATAATAATGCTTTTACGTTATAATGCAGATGGTACCAAAAACAACTGCAAGATAACTGGATTCACACATGGTAAACTATCACTTGGAAAGAAAAAATTCACAACAGTAGGAATAATCTACCACGCAGGAGCCACAACCAATGCAGGTCACTACACTGCTTATATAAAAAAGAAGTGTGGATGGGTCAAATATAATTATACCAACATTACTGTAAAACAGAGAATGAGAAGGTCTGCAACCTACCTCAATAAAGCCCACCGTACATTTTCCTCTCTCCAACTGCTGAGGACAAAAAACAACAATATTGTCCCATATTGCCCTAGGTACTAAACCATAAAAAATAACTTTGGCATTTGGAAGTATTTCCATTACTGCCTGAACCAAGCGTTCCAAATCTGCCGACAAAGTAGGGGCACTGATATACCTCAAATGTAAAGCACCACAGTACAAAACAAATACATGTAGAATGTTTACCCTGACTATATCTCCATAAAGTTCTTTCAACACAAACCACAACCTCAACATCTGATTGGCTGATCCCTACAGTCCCCTTTCCATGCTGCATTTGCTAAGAAACCCCGGATGTGGCGTGTCCTGTCCGCGGACAGCCACAGTGTTCGTGGAGCGTGAAACACTTGTGCAGCCCTTCTACTCTTTACACTTCACTCCCTGCACCATTTCCTCATTGGCTACTGTTAAGCGGTCACACAATTATCCACCAATCACATCAAAGAACTCTACATCTATCTCTATCATCACAGATCAGCACTTTAGATGTACCATTGACCACTCTCAGTACAATTTGGCTGTCACTGCAACGGACCTACAGCAACAACTACTATAAAACTCCCCAAGATTTCTACTTGCAGGTTCATGCACATCCACATGCATGAACACAGACTACAGGTATGAATATTTTCTACACAGTAGATGTACAGCTCTTCTAGGAATGCGTATAAGCAGAGTAACTGCCACTTACCCTGTAAAATGAACGTACTGCCATTTCAACCCATTTGATATGATGAAGTGTCAATTGCAAACCAGCTCTCCAAATTTTTGTTTACTCAAACAGCTATCTAAAAATGGTTTATTTCATATTAAAAGATGGGAGAAATAACAGTATCATTATGAAAAAGCTGCCCATTGTGTTATAGTATTACAGGCAGCCAGGATGAGTACATACATCTTCATTCAAACACACACACAGACAATATAATTAGAAAGGTTCCCAGCTCAAACAACACCACTGCTTCTATATATAATCCTCCTGCTTTATTTCCCACACCTTCACAAATGCACACATTGCATGCTTTTCTGTAAAATCTGCCATTTACCATGTAGAATAGCAACAAATGCATATGATTATTTCTTCTATCTCTTAACATCCAATAACATAACATTAAAAAAAAACAAGTGTTATCTATATGTTTACTATTATACTTTGTAAAACATGTTCAACTAACAGATTCTAAATAAAATATACAGGATGCACATAGGCAAAGGAAAGTGCATATGCATACTATGCTCAGTTGAAAGAAAACACTACTACTACAAAAACAAAAAAAAACAATGTCTACATGAACAAAAGTGCTATAAACACACATATTCAACAACTATTTTCTTTTACAATAGCAGTGAACACCACTCTCCTGATAAGCAGCAGCATCTGAAGTACTAACAAGGACTTAGAAGAAACCTACACTTTCCATACAAAAAAGTAATTACAAAACTAACATAATGTTCTAACTGTTACTCAAACACACTAGCATTTTAGTATTGCAGAACAAAGAAGTGTATTAATCCTTTCCCATTAGATGTAGTATTAGTGCTTCCCCTTACCAGTTGCATACTTTATATTGTCATCTGAAGCCCAGTATAGTAACATGCACATACAAGAAAAACCTTCTCAACTTGATGTAGCTGCCCATTGCACAATCACACACCTCCACAATCATCCTTACCATCATACTCAGACATTCATGCACAAAACACGCATACACTGCACCACAGCCCAACCCACACTTTCTTTTTTTCTCCAACAAACCCCAAAGAATGCCTACTAAAAAGCAACTCCGTAGAAAGCAACGCAGAAGTAGAGAGAATCAAAATAAAAGTGTCCAAAATAAGCATCCATCTCTAGCAGATTGTGTACAAAAAGTTCAAACAAAACAGCTAATACAGTCAATAGGCGAAACAAAACAAGCTTCCAGTACAGAAAATGTGCCTCCGCTATCAAAATGTAAAACAAAACAGAAAGTGATGAACAAGACTTCAGCTACCACTACTTCTAAGGCTGCACCTATAAATCTTGATATAGTGGCAAGTAATCATACCCAAAAAAATATTTTACAAAAAATGTTCCACCACAGAGTCCTTCAGAACCTTATAAAAACAGGAGAGAAATCATGCACAACCCTTAAAACCTACCATAGAGAATAATCCTAGAAGCTCTCATAGACAATGCAATCCTTCTCAAAAGGAAGTTATGTACTTTAGTTTTAAACAGAATGAAACCACTAACAGAACTAACTACTAAAGTACAAAAAAGACTTCTCAATAAACAGAATGTCAACAAAAATAGCTTCTTGAACATCTGTGCAGGTGAATGGAGTCACACCTCGAGCACAGAACCATATTTTAATGAAGAAGCATATAAACAAAAGCAAACAAATCCAATTGCCATGCATAGCAGTGTACAAGGATATGAACAACTTAATAACACCATTATGAAACAAGAAACTCTGCTCACAAAAATATCCCCAGAAAACTCAGTATCACCTCTCCAATCTACTGAACCTAAACGTCCAGTCTACAAATGGCCGTGCACATCAATGTGTTACATTGCCAAAAAATATTTTGAATCTTTATGCAAGTTCCTCAATTTGCATATAAAAAGCAAAGACAAATTCAAAATGAAACCACTACAAAATATGGATGCCTGTCCAGTGCACAAATACACAGGACTACAAGGACATTCAGACATTCATTAGCCTGCATTTCAGGACCTATTTGCAAAAGCACCTTCCATCATATCAAAATGATATCAACACATCATTCAACTATAAGAAATCTGGTGCACAACCTCTACTATGCTAAACGTCCTGCTTTAGCACTAGCCAATTTAAATAACAATCTTCTACATGGTACAGTCAAACAACTACTCAAAGAAATAGAGCATATACAGAGAAAATATTTTGGAAGTGAAAGCCACTTACACAATGCATTAGCTTTACAACAGAATAGCAATTGCTGTACAAATAGCGACCTTCTATTAAACACATACAAGAAAGAAACACTTAAGTTTAAAAGTGCCTGCGCTGAAGTACCAAACTATGTGTGTGTGTTGCTGCAAGGCTTTTTATAAAAGTAGCACAAAAAACTGTAGACATAACATACAAAATAGAAGACAATGAAAATTCCAAATAGTTCTGATTAGCTCTCTACCTTACAGCAGAAAACAAATACGAAATTACTGACCCCTTAATACTTTGCAGTTAATGCACTGCAAAACTTGACAACAACCAAACACTGTCGCTATCATAAATAACTTGGAATTATTCCCACTACCAAAACCCCTGCAACAACTACATTTATTTGAGAGCATCATAATTCAAACAATGTAATCATTTCAAGCAATAATACGCTTTCAACCAAAAACAGCAAAATTACCTCCCTTTGAATTAGTGAAAGGCATTTGTGGCAAAGTAGTTTATTTACCATTAGATTCCAAAGAAAATGTACACACTCATACACCACAATTCAAAATGTTTACTTCCAAAGGTATCTTATGATGCAGTCCTTGTTACAAACTCTACAATCTTAACTGCATAGCCTAGCCAAAACTTCACATAAAAACTCTACAAATGAAACAGTACACAAACTTTTGGGTTGTGGATATTTGATGGGTGTTTGATTCTATGGGTGTGTTATGCTCCAAGACTCTAGGCACTGGCCACAACCACTGCAGCATAACATACCCATAGAATCAAACATTTTGACTGTGGTATGTGGGCTGCTTATAGCAGATATTAATTACAATCAATGCTCTACTAACAGCCCAAAACCAACATCATACTAAAGTAAAATAGCTAGTAGTGCATTTATTATGTCCACGGACAGCCGCGAAGACCACGGACAAGGCGAACACATCAGGGGCACCTGCCACCTAAACAAATACAGTATTTGACCCATCTCTTACTCCTCAACCCTCCCCAAGCACTCCTGCACACCAACACACTCCCCAAAATTGCATTTTGCCTCTGTTCACCGCTGCGCTGTCCAAATCCAAGATGACGGGTGCATCGCAACAATGTGACGCACCTCAGACCTCACTCCAGCCAATCGGCGAACACATTGCATGTCTGCGGACATGACGCAAGTCGATTAACCAATCGGTGTCCTGTCCGTGGAGCGAACAGGGAAATGTGTCCGTGGAGTGGACACTGATATCACTATTTTTTTTGCCTTACTTTTTGGTCATTTAAAAAAAAAAGCTACTGGATGGATTTACACCAAATTAACAAAAGCATGCTTTAAGGACTAAGCCGCAGCTCCTGACAAAAATTGGGTGGAAATCCGTCCCGCGGTTTGAGCTGTAGGCATGAGCAAAGTTTTTTCCCATTATGTCTTGGGACCCCCCCTATGACATGGCCCTCCTGGACCATACCTCACCACAATTTCCCAAAAAATTCAAAGTGGGCCATATACTTTTTTTGCAAAGCTTGGTGAAGATTCGTCCAGGGGGAGCGAAGTTATAAGCTGCACAAAAATTGATCTTCCTATGGGATTAACAACTTAACCATAACTACACGGCCACTACCGTGGGCCATTTAATTCAGTAAACAGACTTTGTTGTCCTGGGTGTTAGTCTTAGCAGTGCACGGTGGTGGTGCTACTTATGGTTGCTTAGCTTACCATAACTGGCGAATTTCTGGGGATTTTCGGTTTTACTTGTAACCATAACATCCCTTTAACAAAGTTTTTTCACTGAATTTTATAGCTTTTTAGTAGCGCAACTAAACCATAACGTCCCTTTAACAAAGATTTTATATTGAATTTTGTAGGTTTTTTGTACCTCAACTTAACCATAACACCACTTTAACAAAGTTTTTTCACTGAATATAGATACAGATAGCATGAATTTGATAGGTGTTTAGTAGGAGTCCCTTAGTTTATATACATGTAACATAGACCATACTGAACCCCCTGTCCCACGCTAGTGATTTTGATGTCCGCGGACCGTTCACATGTCCGCAGACGGACACGGTCAACATCAATACTATTCAAAAACTCAGGGGGTATCTTACATTGTTGTATCATGCAATAAAATTACTAAACATGTTCCAAAAGCAGCACATAAATAAATTACTTTCAATAATAAATAAGAAGTGCAAACTGTATATGTAAGACGCCAACAGTCCAATTACATAGCATATGCAACATAATTAAACACATCAAAAGATAATAAATATGCCTCCAACAGAATTACCTCACAGAAATTGCACAGCAAAAATCAACCGCACACCTACGCTGCAGTAACAGCAAAACTTAAAAAGAAAGTGGTAAGTACACTACATTCATTTCATATATTTATAAACTTTCTGTATTAGGGTACACTAAAAGTATTTATTTTTTTTACACAGAAATGTCTGGTACTTTGGAATGGCTAGAATTTTTTTTCCCTCACGATGAAATGAGTGAAAACAGTGATACTAATGGTAGACACTACAATTCTCTAAATAAACCAATTAATAACCATTAGTTCATGTGTACTTAACATATATATATTTTTTAACAGACCATACAGACAATAAAAATAATACAGAAACAGACACCTTGGAAAATCATCTACAGAGTGCGGAGCAAAAAAATAGATCTATTAACAACAAATTTCACTCTTTTAAAAAACATTGTGGAGGACCCTATAAAGGAATAATAATAAGGTATAGATTCATGGAACAAACGTGCGCCGAAAATCCCAGCGCAAGCAGGCGCAAGGTGGCACAAGCGTGAGAAAGCAAGCGCAAGTGCACGCATGCGATTCAAGGAAGGCACTGCGCTTGCTTCCCACTGGTTGTGCGCCAAATCAGTGCATGTCGCATGCGGACACACACGTCATCAAACGGTGTGCCCTACGCGCACAGCAAAAGCACACATAGCGCAGCGCACACAACAAAAGTGAGCGGAACAGTGGGCGTAACACACGGAAGGGGGAATAACGCGTGAAAAAGAAGGCGTAACTGGGGAAGTACTGCAGGGAACTACACGGAACGCCCACACGCACGCGATCAACCCTTATTCATGGATTTGAATAGGGGAAACCCGTGCACGGCAAAAGACGCACACAGGCGCGAACGCGTCCGCCACACGAAGGCAGGCGGAAGCATCCCCGCGAACAGTATAAAAGTGCACGCAAACAACAAACACGTACATACAGCTACGATGAATGCCCCATTTGTCACAGCACTGATCGTGGGACACCGTAGGAGGAGGAGAATAACAAGGGCACACATTTTTTCACCACAGACAAGCCTTTTTGGGATGCCTGACAACCAGGTCTACGGCAGGTATAGGTTTCCACACCGTATCATCCTAGACCTGGTCAGGGAGTGGGAAGATGACCTTACACCCCCCACCCTTTGCTCCCAAGCATTGAGCCCATTGGAGAAGGTGCTCAATGTCCTGCATTTTTTGGCCACTGGGTCATTTCAGCAGACTACTGCCATAGTGGGGGGGGGGTCTCACAGGCCACGCAGTCACGCTGCCTACACCAGGTCTTGGCAATCGTGACAGCGCACCCCTCAGTCCGCAGGCACATATACATGCCCAGAGCACCCGCAGAAAGGCAGGCCGTTGTCCTGGACGTTTACAGGGTGGCACACTTCCCCAAAGAGCTCAGTGCCATAGATTGCACCCATGTGGCCCTACGTCCAACTAGGGCCACTGAGCACATCTACCGAAACCGCAAGCACTGGCATTTCATCAATGTACAAGTGGTATGTGATGCAAAGGGAATCATCACCTCTGTCTATGCAAACCACCCTGGCTCCACCCATGACAGTTTCATATACAGAATGTCTGCCCTGAGTCGGGCCCTGGAACCTGGGCAGCATGGCGACACATGGCTCCTAGGTGAGTACAAATGCCCGAGCACATGCATGTATGTCACACACACACACACAAATACACAAACCCCAATAATCACAACCATTATCACCTCTCCAGGGGACAGTGCCTACCCTCTGAGCAACCACATGATGACGCCAATCCGCAACCCCAGCACACCACCCCAGGTAAGATACAACGCAGCCCATATTGCAACCAGAGCCATAGTGGAGCGCACATTCGGAGTGCTCAAGTCACGCTTCCGCTCCCTTGACCACTCTGGTGGGCAGCTACGCTATGCACCCCCAGTAGTGTGCAGGATCATTGTGGCAGCATGTGTCCTGCACAATGTTGCAACACGGCAGGGCGTACCGGTGGACATAGTGGTGCCCCCACATCCCCAATCACAGGCACAGGCGCTGCCCATGGGTGGGGATAGGGCACGTGGCGAGGAAGCCCATACCCAGCTTGTGGACACATTTTTCACCTAAACTCCCACCCCTGCAGAGTGCACACAGGCCTGGCACATACCAGGAGACAATCGATGATGACAAAGAGACAGTCAACTGTCACAACCTTGCCACCCTGAGATTGTTGCCATGGAAGTGCCACATTGTCTGCATCCATAGCTACTTAAACACAAGCAATCCTGTGTGACCAAAAGGCACACATGCAAGGTGTGAATCACACACACCTGCAAAACAGGCCATGACTATCACTGGTATGTCACTCAAACCCTCACAAACCACACCATGACATGGCAAGCACTAGCCATACACCAACACAGTACCAATAAGGTACACATTGCCATGTGAAAAATATAAATTGGCATCAGACAATGATGCCTGACATGGAATCAGATGCAATGACTGCCCAACAACCTCCCACCCAAAATAAGTAATTCCCAAATGCATTCCAAAAGTCGTAGTTGCAACATAACAATGAATGCCTGTCTACATGCACATTGTGCATTGCAAAATCAACACTGCAGCTTCTGTGTGCCATGTCTGCCTCCTGCAAAACACTGCGCAGTGCACAGCACAGTTAACAGCCATTGCGTGTGATGCACACCCTGAGCATCACATCTAAGCGGCAAACCACATCAAAAAGCAAATTAGGCATGTACAGTATCCACAATTGGTCATAGGACATGTGCTGCAGGGACACAGTGGGCACCAGAAGGAAAACAGAGTGTACACGTGGACATGGAAGGGTGGTTGTACATGTAGTGCATTATAGTGCGATTGTGTGGGTCAGTAGGGACATACACTCAACATATGCATGTGCAATCAAGTGACCATCAGTGTCCTCTACACATCACATGTGAACATTCAACATGTGTACACCCCAGCATGTCAAACCACAACTATCCCCTCACACCTGAAAGGTAAAAACAACACATGAACAGGCATTGATCAGCAGAACACATCATGTACATAGGATACCACAATTACAATGTCAGGGTGCCCATCACACTGCAGGGCAAGGCAACTATCACCAACAAAGCACCCCCCCATCCGTCACAAATCACCATGAACCACTGAACAACTGCACCCCGGGGTTATGGAGCCTTCATCCCTGAATTTCACCTGGCCACAGGATCACCCGTCCCCTTTGTCACCATCTCCCACCTTGTGTGTAAAAAATTGCCAGCACCCTCAGAGTCCACCTTGATTTGCAAAAACACTACATCCAAGAGAACTCAAAGCAGGCCAACACAGAAGCCAAATAAAAAGCCTGCAGGCAGAAAAACTAAACAGAACAGCCTCCAATAGATGACTTGAAGTAGCAATACCTCACAAAGGCCAAGTACTACCACAATGACGTAACAACCAAGGTAGCACAGTAAAACAATGTCACAACAGGATGTGTACCATGTGTTGGACATAACATAGAATGATGCACCACAAACGGATCTGTACTGTCACTGCTCCCGTGTACAGGCGCAGGAGTGGCACGAACCAACCACCCCCACCATGGTCTGGGTGGCTGCAAAATCAAACTCACACAGGCCTCTGAGACCCTGGTGGGGAAGGAGGGTCAGGTACATGCAGTCGGGACTGGCGTTGGCATACTGGATAACCGGAATGAGGGGCAGGAGAGGGGAGTAGGATTGACAGGAGAAAGTAGGGAATGCCCAAAAATGTAGTACTCACATTAACACATACACAATCATACCAAACTTGTTCATCATGCACATAGCAGCAATTCACTGAAATGGAAGTCAAAGAGAAACTTATCTCTGGGGTGAGTGCTGGCCTCTTGCCTGCGCACTCTCAGGTCCGGTAACAGAAGCACTTCAATGCTGCAAAGAGAGCCACAGTTAAAAATCTGTGCATGTCCATAACACACAAACACACCACCAAATATGCCCCAAAGTAACAAACCACTCTACAAACAGACAATCTGGTGTGGATGCTTCGTACCCAAACGTAACATTACCCCTGTGATGGTTCATACACAGTCAATGCAGTAAGTCAGGCGCCGTTGGGTGTGTGGCAAATGGAACACCAATGTGTCACGATTCACACAACATGCAATGTTCCCTGGGTAAGCAGACATATGTGGGAGATAGTTTGTCGTCCGAGTCTGGCTCATCCTGGAAAAGAGGACGTGGCACAGTAGCCTGGCCACGCCTAGCTGCAGCTTGCCCCTCGTCGGCAGCAAGTCTGCCAGACAGGTGAGCATGGTTCTGTGTGGCGATGACATGTAGGTCTGATTGCAGAACCACCCGTGATACACGTGCTTCCTCTTGCAAGGTAGCATGTGTAACACGGAGTTCCTCCTGCAAGGCCTGGCTAGACAACCGCTGCACCTCGAGGCAAGCCTGTAGCGCAGACGTGATGGTACGCTCAAGCTGTGCAAACCTCTCCTCTGACCGCTCCCTCTGGGACATCAGAAGGACACCCAGAGTGGATCTGAGGGAAGCATACTCCTCCCTCAGGGCCTCTATGTGTGCCTCTGCGTGAGCAGCAATTGCTTGACGCAGAGACGACATTTCAGCCTGGCGTGCCCTGTCTGAGGCCGCCATGCCCAGCCTGAGCGAGCGGGCTGTGGACCGTGCGGCCTGCTGCTGGAGAAGCACCAGCCTAGTAGGGGGGAGCACGGATCGGGCCACACGCTCCATGCTCTCAGCGATGTTCTCCATTACTGCCCCCTGCCGTTCTGAATTGGCAGTCATGTTTTGCTCCCACTCCGTATACTGCAGTTGTGCGCAGCGACCGCGTTGCTGGGTTTCACCCCTGCAGGACCCAAGGACCGGGTGTCCTCGTCGTGTTGGCACCGCCCGCGGCTGCACAACTACATGCCCCCGTCAACGTGATGTCCCAGGCACATCAGTGACTGGTGTGGAGGGTGACCCTGCGTCCCGATCCACAACAGGCAGAGGTTCCAAGACTGTCTGACCCCTCAGTGCAGGTGTCGCGGACAGAGGAGTGTCCACATCAGAATCACTCACCCCTGACACATGGACCTGATGCTCATCCAACTCGACATGGACGTCAGAGTCGTCATCAGGGCTGGACTCATAGGCAGCCAGAGACAAGATGGACTGTAGCACTTGGGGGATTTCGTGGCCTGCTGTTAGGGAGAATTCTCTGTTTAGGCTGAATTTCCTAACCTACTGAGTCCCCCAGCAGCTTTGCTGGATTTCTGGAGTTGGTTTTTTTCCATCCTGCCAAGAGTGAGACTCGTTTCTCCCACTCTTGGACATGTATGTGTGTAATTCCTTTGAAATGTCAATGTGTTTGATGGGCTATGGGGTCTTTTACTCCATAGGGTCTCATATGTTTTTCTATGTGTGTTACACCGCACCCTACGTGTCGTAACACGGGGGCGCCCTAGCGGGTCCCCCACCATAGACTCCATACCCGGGGACTGACTACTGTCTCCCCGGACATGTAAAGTCACCATTGGCTTTACTAGACCTAAATTTACTAACAGAACTAGTACCAACCATCTTATTGTGGACGTACTAGTAGGGGTAATTCGATTACTCCTGGATCTGTTACTCGAGGGGGCACTGTCCCGTCCCTCCTCGTCGGGTTTTGGCTGGTGGCAGTGGAAACTACTTGTTATGTTCGAACCGGAATATAACCCTATGGGATTCGTCCCATTGTTGGAGATTGATACTTTTTCTCATTTATCTCTGACGTACCACCGATCTACTTATCTTAAATCAGTTTATCGAGTGGTATTTTCTGCCAGAACTCGGTTTTAAAATGGCATCTGTGTTCGTCTCTGTGACTCCTAAACCAAAGGTTGAGCCCTTTGTTCCACTTTTGGCGGGCCTCTGTTCAGAGACCCTCCAAGGTGGTGCCATTCTGTCTGGGTTACCTCAGGGTTGTGGGAGGGGGTTTAGGCACCCTGGACCGAGTTGCCTTGCCAACTCAGGTCGCACTCTGGAGTGATTGGCCCAGGTGGTGAGCCTTCCCGCTCAACACTTAGCATGTGTTGATTGACAGCTAGGCTGAATGAATGCGGGTCTTCTGCATAAAAGCAGGGCTTTGGGGACTGGATCTTAAGAAGTCGCCACAGGACCTAAGAATCCGACGAGGGTAACGCTGAGCCGACCTGCAACGACGACACCTCCGGTGGAGCCCTGCTGAGCCGACTCACCACTTCCCGACGACAGAGGAGATCTCCCTGCCGGAGATTCTCTTCCCCTGACTGGTGGGAACAACCAGACCACTTTTTATTCGCCTCAGGACGCAGTGGTCGAATTGCCTGTGCAGAGCACCTCGGCAACCGGATAGCCACTACCCCTGTACCGCGACCAAAAGGTGGTGCCTTGTGACGGAGCATTCCGCGGCTGGTCTCTTCCCTGGTGGTGCACCGGATTTCACTTTCCTTCGACGACGAGATCATCTCTACTCCTGGCCAAGACCCGACGTGCATCCACCATCAGGAACAACTGCCCCCGCCGGAGCTGCCCTCCACAACAAGGTACCGAGTCCGCCTGGCTTCCCTTTCGTTCGGTTCGAGTGAGGTGTCTTAATCCTCTCCGTTCCGCTGGGTCGCCTCCAAGCTTTGCTCATTCTTTGTTCTGAAATGGTTCAATCTGCCGATAACAATTTGCTATAAAGACTTGAATGCATCTCCACTAGAGACTTTTTGGGACATCGCACCTTGCCTCTCTCCGAGTGGGCCTGGCCTCTGAACTTTACGATCTATTGTGATTCTTGCCTTCCTGCCTTGCATTTTATCCGCATAGGATTGAACTGTGTTGATTTCATAACCTGCCTATCTTTTTCTCTCCCGTCCTAATTAATATTCGAGTGTCATCTAGGTTGAGGTATACACCTCTGTCTGGAAATAAGTGGTACCGGTAGAACCTAGAGTTGTCGATATTTTGCTAGGGGGATTGATCGTTTTCTACTTCGTAGATTCATTGTGTTTGACTTGTTTGCCGTGATTTGCTTTAGTGTTTTCCATAGATGTTGTGTTATAAATAAATACCTTACTATCTTTACACTAAGCCTCGTTGAGTGTTTGCTTGTCTTACTGTGAAGAATTGCCCTATGTTGTATACTCCACATACTGCTCAACTTTTCTTGAGAGAAGTCTGACTGCTCAGCCACAGCTACCAAGTGAATCTGTGTGGTACAGACTGCTACCAAGTGGGTTCACCGCCAACGCCTGTAGTCCTAAATCTTTTGCAGTGGTCCCAGAGGGAACTGCACAGGTTTCCGCCTAACACCTGCCACCCCACAACCCCCACTTGTGCCGGATTGATGTAGTGATAACAACCCTGTACCTGGCATGACAACACCATCCTCCGGCTCCATTGCGTCATCATCTGAAAAATAGAGAGAAAAAAAGTCACTACACATGTCAGAAGCACACAACACACACACACACTGACAACAAACACATCATGCAGACACGTGACACACAAAATAGAACCTGGCATGCTTGCTGGGTCAACTTGTAATTGCTTCTCTGATCAGACCTGTTGAAAGGTGGCTGTTTGCATTGAAGTGGGTCTATGCAGTGCAGCCAATGTGTATGTTACTCACTACCTACATATACAAGTACTTCATGGTGTGTGTCAGAAAATGTGAAGGCAGTGCAAGGTCAACTTCAGGCATAATTTGCAATGTGCATTCAATGGGTAGCATATCTAAAAGCAAAGCACCCCTCCACCCAAGTGCAAAAGCATGGATGCCTAGCATGGTATCAAAAGGCTGACCATAGACCTGTGTATTGACAGGCAGTGTTGACTAGCATCAACAGCTTCATATGAGTCAAGTGACAACCCTGCAAATGATGATGGGACAGTAAGCAGGACACATGATGAAACGTCTGGAGGCCACCCACGTGTGAAGAAGACACTAAACCAGTTAGACAGAGTTATTGTCCATTAAACAGGCTGAGGCCTGTGACCCACCCAGATTGTCAGACCATAAACATGTGTGCAACGCAGTACTGAGCCACAGTTGACATGGGAAGGCTGATGAAATGCCATGCAATGTATGTCACCCAGGATTTGTATTACAGTGATCATCCAGTCAAGGACACATAGGGGCATGCGTACAGTGCACATGGAGCATGAATGGGAACTCATGTCCCTGCGGGGCATCTGACCTCTGCACAGTACAAGTGAGATACCCTGCATCAAGTACTAAGGCTGTACCACACAGCATATGTCTGGCAGATTGGTTGCGGAAGTTAGCATGTAAACAGGACGCATGAACAGGGAAGTACACAACGGCAATATTGAAGCAGACCAGTGCAAAGGTGGAATTGGGGTGCAGAGCGGGTGGTGGAGGGGCAAGGGAGCATGCCTACATGGAGTACCCGCATGCAGGCAGAGGACACATGCACATCAGTCATGCTATGACATCGTTCCTGGGCTGAGACGAAGGTCACCCCACGCTACATGCAGAAGGGCCAGTGAGCTGGAACATGGACCGGAGGGGCATACTGGTAACCAGCATGTGAGTATGGTGCAATGGTGTTGATGCGGACAGTCCCCGTCTGCTCCACATGTCCACCACCCAGCAGAGCAGACATGCATCATGGAAGCATTGCATTACTTGCACATCAGAACCATGTACACGTCACATGTAGTGGCAATCATGCATAACACATCCCACAAGTAAAACACACACGTCCTCAACAAACACGCATCAACACTCACTGGACTGGGCATCAAAGTCCGGCATCTCTCCCACTCCTTCGATCGATTCAGATGGTATGAAATCCGCAACGAGTGACTCATGCGCTGAGTGAGGACTTCCTCCTCTGGTGCAGGCCCACCGCCATTCACCAGAGTGAAGTTGTAATTTGAGGCACGCTTAGACTTAGCGCTGCGTTTGATGTCATTCCAACGCTTTTTGCACTCTTGCACCGTGCGCACCTCATGGCCGAATACACTGACATGTTCCGCAACATGCTTCCAGTGGGTATCATGTTGGGCAGCCGTAGTCTGACTGTTGGCACCCACTAGCATGTCACGGCTGTGGCCCCACACGTAGCCCACAAGGAAGTCCAGTTCCTGGTTGCAGAAAGGCTTCTTCCTCGACATGCAGGAGGTTGTGGCTGTGTGTGGGGTCCCAACCTGTGCTGCAGGTGCAATCTTCCTCCTCTTGGATTGTGGCTCAGACCCTGGCTGGCTAATGCCGCCCTAACCAGTATGGCCAGTGGGTTCGGTGGATTGAGCCAAGGGAGTGGCAGGTGGAGGGACGACCAAAGGCCTGACATCTATCAGTGGCAGCTGGGTGCCCTCTAATGGACCCTGCGCAGCAACATCCGCTGTGGCAGGGTCATTGACTCACAACCGGGGTGTTGTTGGGTGCATCTGCCCCTGCACTTGCCAACACCCGGCTGTTCGGGGCAGCAGATGACATAACTGCCCCAGGGACACGTGTCTTGGTCAAGGCAGCCCTGCTTGCCCCTACGGATTCCCTCCTGGCCTGTTGGAAATCTTCCAAGGGCTCCTCAAGTGCCAACGCAGGCTGCGCTGGCAGACCCTGAGCCTGGGTGGCGGTGCCCACAGCTGCACCTGCAGCTACCACTACCCTTGGGCCCGTGGCAGTCGATGGAACGGACTGCCGGGTAACACGGGCGCCAGTGTCAGATGCAGAAGCTGCATCTCCCGGAACCACAGGGGGTGGTGGCATGACTGCACCGACACATGGCACGACATCATGCTCAAGTGTCGCACCCCTGCCTCTTCCCCCTCTGCGGCTGCCCTGGACACCCCGGAGTCCCCCTACTCCCTGGTCACCCCGCCACGTCCCTGACCACGCCCGCCACGAGGAGTACGCCCAGCTGAGGCGCCCCTCACCTTTGGTGTCCTCCCAACCATGGCCCAGATGTAGTAGTGCCGGCACAGATGGAGTAGTGCCAATGGGAGGTGTACACCACAATTGACCTGGGCAATTGGGGTCAAGGGGGTGGGAAGCAAGAAGTTAACAGCCCCCCTGCACCTGCAAGGCTGTAGGTGACCCCGGTGATGTAGTGACGGGTCACGCAATGCTTAGGCACCCCAAAACTGCTGGGAAACCGTGCACGCAACCCTGCAGCCTACATGCTTGGAATCAACCTCCCGCAGTACGCGGTGGCACCCAGTAACACAAAAAACGCGTACGCGTGGGACACGCAGGCTACTATGACATCAAAAACTGTGCGATACACAGGGGCACCCGCAGTGGGAAAAATAGTGTGCGGGCCTCACTGTCTGACTAGCGCGATGCAGAAAAACACACGTAGCCAATACCCCCGCCAAAAGAAGAGATACGTCCTTGATAGCTGTGAAGGTGTGATGGCGCATGAAACAAAACGAAGCAGCAACACACGTCGGTCTCCACGAAAGGCACGTACAGCGAACTGCTGGCCGCGCTCACCTTTAACCCATGCTGAGGGAAACGGCCGCGCACGTCACGTCACTTACGCACATAGGCCCTTTCCTCGGATTACACGCATTCACACGGGGACGTGTATTTTTTTCGCGCGTGCGCTAATACACTATACCCACGTCACGGGGGAAACGCCCGTGCACGCCCACGGGCGTCATGTCACAGAAGCGCTTACGCGTGAAGGGCCTTTGGCTCAATGAAATCGCTGACGCGCTTACGCGCTCAGGGCCTTTCCTTGAATTACACGCTGAGGTGCAATTTTTTCATGTTTAAAATCACTCTGTATCAAGCTGGCCACGCGAAAACACACGGAAGACCATTTTCCTGCCCCCCAGAGCCCGCTGTACGCTCCCACCTGCAATCTTCTGCTGCCTGACTGCCTGCTGCCCACATGCCCTGCTATTTGGTGCCTGCACATCAGCCATCTGCTGGGTCCAGTTGCTGTGTCCACCCTGCTGGAACAGAAGACTCCCGACTGGGATACCATCGCTCCACAGCCCAGCCCCAGGATACAGTTGCACACCCACGCCTGCCTCGGGGGTCGCCATGTCGGGGAAAACACCAGCTGAGACCACTTGCGACCCCCAGCCAGAGGGGCAGAGGGCCACCAGCTTCAGTCAGAAGTAAGTTGGTGTCCTGGTGGAGCATGTCCTGGGGCATAATGATGCACTCTTCGGAACATCACGCACCAACAAGGAAGGATGGGATAGGATCTGGGACGACTTTGTGGTTGCCATCAACGCGGAGGGGGTGGCAACCTGCAACATCACGTAAGTCAAGAGGGCTTGAGGTCCAGGACCCTCTTATAGGCCCGGTGCCTCGTGGAGGGGGGCCGGGGCAGCATGAGTACCATCCAGATGAGGGTCCTGGAATGCAAAGGCCCAGCGCTCCACGCCCAGATCCTTCAGAGGCAGACCCGTCTGGAGTTGAGCGGTAAGTGGCCAAGCATTGCTGTGTGAGACAGGGCCTGTTGCAGGCTACTGGTTGTCTGATACTTGCATGTATGTGTGACATAGGCCATGTACATATGTGTGTGTGCAGGGACATCATGGTCATGCATGTGAGACCAGTAATGTGTGAACCACATGGTAGGTGCATGTGTTACAATGCAACATGCGGAGCAGCATGCGGAATGCACACAATAATGCATGCCTGTCTCTGTTATTGGACATGGATGGGGTGTGAGAGATGGGTGCTGCTTTCATGGACATGTCTGGTGTCCATGTCTGTGTGTCTGACTTGCGTGTCTGTGACTTGTAAATGCCATGGATGCATGACACATGTCTGTGACAATGTTCAGATTCACTGATGCAGCCTACTCATCCTTGTATCCACTGTGTCTGAGGTGTACGAGGCCAGATGGATGAAACTACGGTGAAGTGTGTGCATGTGATAGGCATGACCCATGATGCATTTGAGTTTCAAACCAGCATTATATGTTTCAAGAGTCCCTTGCACATGTATGCTAATGTTCATAGCATGCCCCATGCCTGTTACTGCATGTGTTTTGCCTGCACTGACCCATGTGTTGTGGAGGGACATGATGGAAGTGATGTTTGACAGTGCCACTCATCTGCTATTGCTTCCTGTCTAGGGGACCATTGTACAGTACCCTGATGCTTGTGTACTATGTCTCCCTCTACACAGCGCCAAGTGATGAAGAGGGCGGAGACGGCACTGTGGAGCAAAGCAGCAGGGATGCCCCCACCGGCCAGCGACGCAAGGCCTAGTCACACACCCAGAAATTACCATCATCCAGAGTGAGGGCACTTGTGCTGCATCTGCCACTACGGCTGCAGCGGAAGGGCTGGGTGAGCCCCCACAGGGGCTTGCAATGGCGGTAGACGGTGTGGAGCCATCCAGGTTGGTGGTTTCCACAGAGGAGGAGGAGCCGCTACTGAGCCGCACATGGGGCCTGGTGGGAGTGGTACCACTGGTGCAAGTGGTGCAGTCCAGGGGCTGGGGCAGGAGGCAGCACAGGTCGCTGTGGAGGGGCCTGTGCATGTCACTGTCCCTGACACTGTGACTGCAACACCATGCACCAGCAGGGATGTCCCATCCCAGGCCTGTCCGCAGGTAGGGGGGATGTCCATGTCATCTGACCCTCCTCTACCTGTAGACGAGGGGACCCCTGGCTGTATGGAGAAGGTCCTGATTGGTGTCGCGTTGCGCACGCGTGACATTCGTGATGACGTGAGTGCTTCCCGGGGGAGCATGCACGTCATCATGAAGAGCAGCGTGCCAACGTGGCTCAGTTGGGAGTGTCCATGGTCGGGGGTTTTGTAAATGTGTCGGCCACTCTGGCGGCCCTCTCCTCCTCTGTGGAGACTATGCGCCAGTCGTTCTCCATGCCGTCTTCCGGCCCAGGTGCCACCAGGGCCCCCTGTGGACCTGCCTTGACCAATGCAGCCAGCTCGGTGGGGATCCCATCCCTGCCAAAGTCGGGATTCGGAGGTCCAGCATGGGTGGACACCCCAGCAATTGGACCCCAGCAGATGGAGGATGTGCCGGCATCATCGGGCCGGGCACGTGCACGACAGCGTCAGTGGATTCCATCAGCCTGGATGCCGTCATGCTGGCAGAGACAGTTGCATCGGAGGCAGCGGCAGGCTCAACGTGGGAGGCATCATGGCTCGGGGCCATCTACATCAGAGGGGCAGGCATCGTCCGGAGGGCAGGAGGACCCTGGAATGGGACTGTCTTCCGTGTGGCAGCTGTTGGGCCAGCAGATAGGTGTGGAGTGGCGGCGGGTGGAGGAGGTTCGGCTCACAATGGTCAGGGCGGTGAACTCCATGCGCAGGGTGCTGAGGCGGGCTGAGTGCCTAGATGGAATTCGCAGGGAGTTGGAGGTGGACATGGCGTTATCCCTTCGAGACCTCGGGGTCAGAGAACAGGCCCGCATCCAAGACATTGAACAGGAGTTCGATGATGCCCTGGCCCATGACATCAACAAGTGAGCCGTTGGACTTGCCCGCCGCCATTGTATATAGTTCATTAGTGTTAAGTTTCATTTCTTTTTTCTTTCATTTGGGGCACATGGACTATGGCCCACATTTTTGTATATAGTTAGTAATTAGGTATGTTTCATTGTAGGTTTTCATTAATGTCGTTGGGCTCATGGACCCTGGATTTGCTATTTGTACATAGTTTTACAGTGGATTTTTCTCCTTCATCTTTTTTTTTTTCACCATGGAACAATGGATTTACGCTTTTCTTTCCCTTTGGATTTGCTTTGTTGGACGGTTACTTTGGACACATTTTCATTTGGATCAATTTGGATTCTCATTTTATTTATATATCATTTTTTGGGACATGCTGCATTTTGATTATTATATGCATTATTGTGTGTTTTGATTTAATTCCCTTCATTTTGACTTGAATACATTTTTGTTTCTTACTTCAATGTATGGTCTTCTCTCATTGGTTTCATGCATGTCACAATGTGGGTTTTCTCAGTCATGTGTTGCCATTGTGTGGGTCTGACAGACTTGTACTCATGCGCATACTGCTTATTTGTGATCTATCATGTAATTTGGAGTGGATGTAAAGCTTGGTTGGGTGTTTGGACTGCGGTGGCGTGGGGTGGGATTTGGGTGGCCATAAGAGCCAGGGATCTAGACTGTGATGACGTGTTGGCTGGGGGACATGTGTCGGGGCCTGCTGGCAGGTGCCCCTCACTGCTGGGAGGGTGGGGGTACTGGGGGACATGTGTCGGGGCCTGCTGGCAGGTGCCTGTCAATGATGGGAGGGTGGGGGGCTGGGGGACATGAGTGGGGGCCTGCTGGGAGGTGCCCCTGACTGCTGAGGGGTGGGGGTGCTGGGGGACATGTGTCAGGGCCTGCTGGCAGGTGCCCCTCACTGCTGGGGGGTTAGGGGTGCTGGGGGACATGTGTCGGGGCCTGCTGGCAGGTGCCCCTGACTGCTGGGGGGTGGAGGGGCTGGAGAACATGAGTGGGGGCATGCTGGCAGGTGCCCCCCACTGCTGGGAGGGTGGGGGAGCTGGGGGACCTGAGTGGGGGCCTTCTGACAGGTGCCCCTCACTGCTGGGGGGTTGGGGTGCTGGGGGACATGAGTGGGGGCCTGCTGGCAGGTGCCCCTGACTGCTGGGGGGTGGGGGTGCTGGGGGACATGTGTCGGGGCCTGCTGGCAGGTGCCTGTCAATGATGGGGGGGTGGGGGTGCTGGGGGACATGAGTGGGGGCCTGCTGGCAGGTGCCCCTCACTGCTGGGGGGTGGGGGTGCTGGGAGACATGAGTTGGTGATCATATTGCAACGTGACATGTGGCTTGGCTGGGGGGCATGCCCATGGTGGATGGGCTGCCTCCGGGACATGACCAGGGGTGCAGGGTAGTTCCCTGTGGTGTGGGCTGCCTGCAGGGGCCGTGGAGGGGGTAGTGGGGACACCTGGGAGGACCCACACTGCCAATTCACATGTAGGACTCCCCGCGCAACCCCGAAATATGTGTTCCCTGCTCTGACAGCAAAATCGCTGTGAAACCTCATGCGCAGCCCAGTAATACACGTACCCTGCTCCAATCGCGTGTAAAACTTCCTGCGCACCCCTGAAATACACGTACCCAGGCCAATAGCGTGTGAAACTTACCGTGCACCCCTAAAATACACGTACCCAGGCCAATCGCGTGTGAAACTTACCGCATACCCCTGAAATACACGCACCCTGCTGAAATCGTATGTGAAACTTCCCACGCACCCCTGAAATACACGTACCCAGGCCAATCGCATGTGAAACTTCCTGCGCACCCCTGAAATACACGTACCCTGCTGAATTTGTGTGTAAAACTTCCAGCGCACCCCTCAAATACACGTACCCAGGCAAATCGCGTGTTAAACTTCCTGCGCACCCCTGAAATACACATACCCAGGCCAATCGCGTGTGAATCTTCCCGCGCACCTCTGAAAAACACGTACCCAGGCCAATCGCGTGTAAAACTTCCCACGCACCCCTGAAATACACGTACCCAGGCCAATCGCGTGTAAAACTTCCTGCGCACCCCTGAAATACACATACCCAGGCCAATCGCATGTAAAACTTCCCGTGCACCCTTGAAATACACGTACCCTGCTGAAATCATGTGTGAAACTTCCCTCGCACCCCAGTAATACATGTTCCCATCTTGGCTTTGCTGTTTGCCAGCCCTGTAAACTGGTCCAGGGTTAGCCCGGCCCTTTGCGCTGGATTGGGGATTTTGATGGCTTTTCCTTGCGCTAGGGGCGTTCTTGGGGGCGTAACTGGTGCTGCTGCAGGGTCGTTGCGCCACTCTGTGCCATGGCTGGTTTTGGAGGCTAAATCCATGAATACGCTGTGCGTGGAAATCGATTTTAGCGCACGCGGCTGGCGCAGACATTCGCATGCGCACACTGTACGCCAGCTGCGTGCGCCACTTGTGCGCTGAATTCTATGAATTACCCCTTAAATATCACTGTCCCATATGTACCTGTACCCCTTCTCCATGTCCCCTCCAACCATCCCCAAAAACTTCCCAGCAAGAAAAATGTTAAAAGACTTCAATCCCTTCCTCCACTACCATCCAACATGTACAAATCCTTGTATTTGTATCAATTTCTGCTTCCCTCTCTCTTTCATAATTTTTATATTTTTATATAATAATAAAATAGTATGTGTCCTGTTACTATATTCCTCTGTCTTATTTTGTTTAAAAAGGCAGTTAGGGTGTCCGCGGACAGCGCAGGTTTCGGGGATGTCCGTAATGAACCAAAATGGGGTGTCTTAAGGAAACTATACCTGTTTGCACTGTACAAGATCAAAATGGAGGTGTCCTTAGGACACATGAGATGTCCGCATGTCTGCAATTAACCAAAATTGGGGTGTCTTAAGGACACTGTACACTAAATCCATCCACATGTCCGCAACTATTCAACACAAGGTGTCCTAAGAACATACCCACTGATCGCATTGTCCGCAACCAGAATGAATATGTCCGTAGAACACATTGCCCGTCCGCCTGTCTGCAAAGTTGTGAGGCACATTTAATTTGTTTGGGGACCTGAACACTGTCCATATAACACCTGCATGCATGCTTATCACACCCTTTGGTCCTACGAACATCGCGCCTAGGTGTAATTGTCCGTCGCATGTGTGTTGCATTTTTTTATTAGTTTGGGGACACAAACACTGTCTGTAGAACACCCGCACACATGTGTATCACACCCTTGGGTCCTACGAACATTGCGCCTGTCCGTATCTGTTCATCGCATGTGTGTCGTACTTTTAATTAGTTCGGGGACATGAACACTGTCCGTAGAACACATGCGCGCATGCATACACACAACCCCGCGCATTTCATTTCCTACAGCCCATTCGCGAATGTGTCTGTGACATCATCATGTGACCGCACCAACGCTAAGCGTGGGTCCTTGTTCGTGAACACAGTCTGGGACCCCCAGACAACAAAAAGTGCTTTCCTGAGCAATCCAAGGTATTTACTTGTGAAAGTTCACCCTTGCACATGTCCCAGACCACGTCACTAGTGATCTGCATACTTTTTTGCAACTTTTTGAACCCTTTTTGGTATTTGAAGTGTCCACGGACAGAACGTCTGTCCGCAAAGTGCTCCCCAACATGCCTATAAAAGGCCAGACCCCAGAGCTGCTCCTCATCCTGTTTTTGGACTTCCAGCAGAGACACTAGTCCACAATGCTGGATTGTTCTTTTGTGTTCCTGAATTGCTGACTTCTTGGTGGTTCCTGAGAACTTTGGAGATGGCATCCATGGCTGTTCCTGCTGCAGTTGATTCTGCCTCATCACTACCCCCACCCTCTCCACCACCACCACCCCCCCCAAGGGCATGTAGAGGGGAACTGGCATGAGGATGCAGAGGAGGATGAAGATGATAACGAAGTGGATGTCCCTACTACTAGCACAGTGAATCTTGTGTGTGGAGGGTATTTACCACTCTTGTGCAAACAAGGTGCGCTGCACTCAGTGCTAGTTGGTGCTGAGTCATGGCAAACCAGGTTTGTACAGCTACAGGACTACCTCAATGAAGCGATACGTAAGGTCATTCCACTGTGGGGCTATTTGTAAGGTTGTACCTTGCAATAAACATAGTAGGTTGAGTTCCCCTGAAGCATCCTCTGGTTATGCTCCTGCCACCACAAGAAACACTCCTGTGGGGCAGCGCATCCCTCTAGCTGCCTCGCAGGCCATACGTGATACTGTAGACCCTTACCTTTCAAAGGTCACAGTATTCTGTATGTACTGTGAAATAGTACTCTGCAGGGGGGAGACCCTTCAAAGTGCTTTCAAGGCTGTGGCCTGGGAGCATGAGAAGGACTGCCACCTACCTGATTAAGGCCCACCTTACATCTTCCTCTCTCCACTTGCCCTCTCTTATCCCCATGGTTGGTGCCCCTTCCTTACGCTCCCTTCCCTTCCTTTCCTTATGTGTCATGTCTGAAAAACCAAAAAAATACAAAACAACAAAAACAAAAAAAATGGCTCTTTTCAGAGCCACCTTTCATAGTTCAAAAATAGAAGTGCCAATGAAATGCTGCAGGGTCCTATGCATTTTAGAAGTCCCTGTACAGTCCGCAAACATTTAAATTTTTGGGGGTGCTGCCCTATCAAAACCATTGCACTCTTCTCCGGGAAGAAATGGTGGCTCTGATAAGAGCCTTTTGGTGGTGTTTTTTGTGTTTCAAAAACTTCAAATGGTCATCACCTACTGGAAAAAACGATTGCTATAATTCCAAAAAGGGTCGAATTAATTTTGTATATTTCACAGAGAAATCTGACATGCCAACATCTCTCAAAAAGGCACAAACAGCTTTGTTGACATTGTGCCTCGATTTCCCCATTTGTGGACCAAATGAAGAAGAATGCAGCCCTATTTGTCTCTGCACAATACAAGAAAAAATTATTCAGGAGTTTGGAAACATGTCAATGACTTTCCCAAGTTCTTCTTTCATTGCAAATTGCAAATAAATTACAGAGACATGTCCTAAATTGTTCCCTCCACAATGAATAATAATAATGTCTGTATGACGTTGTGTCACCAAAGTAGCACAAAGAGGTACCAAATCCAGCCACTTCATTCCACGCACTCCATGCCAGTGCACTTCCACATGAGGGAATCAAAGATGTGCAGCCACTCCACAGCGATCTGCATGCACCTCCAACCAATTTATCAACGAGTCTCCCAAAATCCAGACAATCTGCCTTCTGAAAGACACAGCCATAGCTATCTGCTATCCTCTCAGGAAAAGGACTTTCTGACAAAGTCTCTCCTTACACATCACACCCAGTAAACCTTATTGACCAATCCCTTTCCCTGCTAAGTCTCATTTGCATGCCTCTCAGCCTCAAAATCCCTGTATGTAATACGCGCTGTCCGTGAACTACCACAGTGTCCGTCAACACATTGTAAAATCTGAGAGTGGAGAATGAAAATGTAAATAGTGTGCCCCACTTCCCCTTTGAGGTTGGCTCTGAAAAGAGCCTTTTTTAAATCATGTTTTGCAGATTTTGTCACGCTTTTTTGTAGGCTTTTTTCAGATTGCATCTGTTACATGACTTCACAACAACTTCCTGATTGAGGTATGCATATTACAAAGAAATATTGCATGACCAAAATCTGTGAAAGTCATTCCATTACAAGAAAAAACTGCACCATTTTCCAAAAGGTTCTCATTTTGGAATGATGACATGCCTACAGAATACTTAAAACAAGATATTCCTTTATTAACAAGACATCTTGCTATGTCTTGTTGAGGATTAAATACATGACAAGGCATCCATGCAGTCATAGGTGGTATATATGAAATAAATGATCTTAGCAGATGGAAACAGGTGCATCAGTTCCTTTAGCAACTGCTTAAGTGCACCCAGCAAATGTTTTGCACTCAGATAGCCCAAATCCATTGCTCCACAATTTACCACCAGAATATCAGGAGTGTTAAAATAAGCCATATTTCTACAAAGTGTATAAACACGTTGCACATTTCTCCATGGCATATCACACCAGGTAGCCTCCATAGTAATATAATGATCTCCCACTATTCACACTCGGTCCAGCTCAGCAACCACAGCCATCTTCACAGCATACAGCAATAAAATAAATGATTACCCCCTCTTCCTATGAATGACACCCTCAGCACTTGATTGGCTATTTCCCCTAGTCCTATTTTCATGCCACATATAGAGAGAAGCACTAGATGTGGCACACCCTGTCCGCGGACAGTCGCAGTGTCCGTGGGGCGCATAACACTGTGGCAGCCCTTCTACCCTTTCCACTTCAATCTCTGCACCATGCACTCATTGGCTACTGTTAAGCAGTCACTCAAACATCCACCAATCACATCCAAGAACTCTACATCTAACTCCATCATCAGAGTTCAGGACTTTAGGTGTACTGTTGATCACACTGAGTACAATTGGGCTGTGATTGCAAAGCACTTACAGCAACAACTACTGTAAAACTCTCCAAGATTTCTGCTTGCAGATTCATGCACATCCACATGCATGAACACAAACTACAGGTATGAATATTTTCTGCACAGTACATGTACAGCTCTTGTATAAATGCATATAAACAGGGTAACTACCACTTACACTTAACCTGTAAAAATAAAACATACTGGCCCTCATTACGACCCTGGCGGAAATCGAAAAACGATGGGGGAAATGCAATACCGCCATCGAATAGCGCTCGGTGCGACTATGACCCGTCACCGCAAAGTACGATGCCATTAGCGACACCGTAGTGAACGCCAACGCTAACTGCACCAAGCACGCGCGCGCGCGCCATGCCAAACCGCAAACACCACCATGGTGCAACGGTACGCCAATTCCGACCCTAGCGGACATGTACCTAACGCCATCAGGCATGGCGGAATGGACCATACCGCCATGGCGAGAAGTACGGCATCGCGAATCAACCGTAAACGGCCCCACTGAGTGCCTGTACACCGCTCCCTGCCCACAAAGTACAACTCCCCGTAGGTGCAATGAAGCCACAATGCAACCATTGAAATGTACAAGTCACCCATGCATGCCAACGAACAAAAGAAACACAACAGGGGCCAATGGGAGCTGCAGGGCACTGATGGCACGAATACACAAGCCATCCCAATGGACATGACCACAGTCCCCCACCAAGAAACGCACGCAAACACAGGCACCTGTGACCAGCAATATACCGAAAACCACATCATTCAACCAGTCCACCTGGCTGACCGGCATCTGTTACACAAAACCCAATCCCCCGCCCCTGAGCATGACAACATTCAAACTGGCATATTGGCAGCCCCCATCCCTGACCTCACTGGGCTTCGTAGGCAAACGCGCACAGCACAGTACCACGCAACTAAACCCCGAAGCTGGAACCCAATGCAGATCTCCTCACAATACATCGCCCCCCAAATAGGCATATGCCACATCACTTGCAAAGAAAAACGCTACACGGGCCAAATCAGAATAGACATTTATGCACATCAAAATCACCAAGCACATACAGCCATCAGGCCATGAAATCCAAAACACCAACCACCATTGTGGGCTGCTTCCGCAAGAAACGACCAGCCACTACCTGTGTGTCGCCCTGTTCCCCCATGGTACACAGAGCCACATTCACGTACGAAAAGGCGACATGGAAGCGCACACAACCGCAGGGCCGTCCCAATGGGGAGGCACTAGTCCAGCTGAAAGGCCGAAATGTTGCTCCGAGCCACCAGTACTGCGTAAGGGCATGTGGGCCATTGGCGATCGTCCCATAAGATCGTAATGCTGCTCCACTGATTAACACGAAGCAGCAGGTGTCGGGAGTAAAATCCATCTGCAGGAGTGGCATACAGATGGCAGTGGCAAAAGGGGAGGAGATACCTGTCAACAAAAAGAAAAGAAAAAGAACAGAATGGCCATCAGAACTACATACCAACAACTCACTTCAATGATCACACGAAATCCACAGCCATATGCATGCTAGCCCACTCCAAAGGAACATCACCACCCCAAAACCACTTGCGACTCACAACCATCTATATCGAGGTGCAAACACCATCACAAACGAGTGTCTGAGGGCGCCTCGAGACAGGGAGGGCTCAACAAGGCCAGATGGACGATGGTCCCACTATGGCAGCCCTGCATCACATAGCGTAGGGGAGGCGGATAGATCCCAAGAAGCCCTGTACATGGCAAACTCTGTACCAAATCACCTGCCCATGCATCCATCCATCATTCCCTCATCCCGGGATCAAAATGCCTGAATAATTACTCACATGACATTAGAAACATCCATTGAGTCTGTGCGTTATGCAGCCTGCTAAATCCACAGTGCCCCAGCCCGTAATTCCAGTGTTCTGAAGTAACATGTATTTGGGAACGGACGGCCTCATCGCCCACGTAGCTATTGCGCATCCCAAACTATTCATATCAATCATTGCTCCCTCGCCATGGGCCCTGTCTCAAGGACATAGAACAATAGAACGTTACATTTGCAGTCAGACCTGTGGGCATCTCCTCGCCGCTAGCTGGAAACCGAAAGCGCCGCCCTTCGAATTCCTCATTTGCAACATCACGTCGAAAAGGCATCTGTGGCCGTTTGAAATCACTAATTATCCCATCGAGTGCGGCTGTGTGTGAAAATGGCAACTGCCTTCACCCACGAATGGGACGCCCCGCCCGTCGTTGCAACTCGGTACAGTGATGCATGAGGGCCCACCGTTAACCGAGTACTACGTCCCACTGACCCCTCACAAGTCTGTTCGCGACTGCACAGATAGTACGTGAAACAATGGGACCACAGCAGAATGAACATATCAACCAATCTTACACGGCCATCGGGTACAAATACATGATTGCAATAGCAAGATGCCATTCCCCGAATTGCAGCGTTGTGCGCGGGACGTGCTCGGCCAAAGGGGAGAGCAGTTTGCACAGGTGGAATTAATCACCACAGGTGGAGGCCATACAGCCTGAAAACACATAAATTGCACAGCCAGTCCCCTCCCACAACCACACCGAAATGCTACCGGCAGGACTCGCGATGTTGGCCCTGGGGGACCTGATAGCACTGCAAGTGCTCCGACTCCAAGAAGTAGACGAACACCAACTACAACCAGCCGCACGGAGGAGGAGGAGGCCAAGGCAGGGCCAGCAAGGCCCACCAGCACAGCCACTGCCACCACGCAGGCAGCCCGCAATTCAACGCCTCCGAGCACATCCGTTCAACCTCACTGATGAGCAGATCCACACCCTCTACCGTCTGGACCGGGACACCATAGCCGCCATTGTGGACATGACACAGGCTGACCTTGTCATCATGATAGACAGCCCAACCGCCATCCCACCCCTACTGAAGGTGGTGTCTGTACTCCACTTCCTGGCCACAGGCACCTACCAGCACACAGTCGGACAGTTGCATGGCATTTCTCAGCCACTGTTCTCACGGACACTATTGCTAGTGCTCGATGCCCTCCTGAAGCACGCAGACGACTACATCTCTCTACCACGCTCGGAGCTGGAAATAACCAACACAAAAGTGGGATTCCATGCACTTGCCGGCATACCGGGTTGCATTGGTGCCATCGACTGCACCCATGTTGAATTGGTCGTCCCACATGCCATGGAGGCCCAGTACCGCAACCGAAAACAATTTCATTCCCTGAATGTACAGATGGTGTGTGACTCCAACAGGATCATTACACATTGTTGTGCCCGATTCCCTGGATCAACCCATGATTCTATGGTCTTGAGGAACTCGACAATACCACGCTACATGGAACGACACGCAGGGAACAGATCCTGGCTACTCGGTGAGTCTCATTACATGCATGATGATGTGGGGTATGTGAATTGTCAATGACCTGCCAGGAAGGGGGGGGGGGTGTGCGTACGTATCAATGGCATTCCACATCATACGTTTCTCGTCCACATACAGGTGATGCTGGATATCCACTGAAGAGATGGCTCCTCACACCAGTCCGGAACCCACGGGACCAGCATGAGGAGGACTACAACCATGCCCACTCACGTACCCGTGTAGTCATTGAACAGGCATTCGGCCTACTGAAGGGTCGTTTCCGCTGCCTCAGCAGGTCTGGCGGGGCACTCCTGTACCGCCATGAGAAGGTTGCAAAGATGGTCATGGCATGTGTCATGCTCCACAACATGTGCGTACGTAGAAATGTGCCCATGCCCCCTGACGCAGAACTGCAAGCACCTGAAGATGGTCATGATGAGGGTGGGGATGTGGCAGCACCTCATGGAGTCTGCGAGGCACCGGAGGGCCGTGACATTCGTCAGCATCTCATTGATGTATGCTTCTAGCACTCACGCCTGGTGGCTGATGCATGGACACGGGACTCGTGGCACTGCGTGTGTCTGGGACATGCACAATATGGACTGTACGCCTATGATGGCCTAGTACACAAAGATCAATGTCCACACTTCTCATTGGTTGATCGTGCACTTTTTATGGCATATGTGATATCATGTTGAACACCCTATCGACCCGCCACCCAAGTGAGCCCAACACACCCCCTCCACCCTCCTACCTCCCCCCCGAACACCAGTGTCCAAAGATGCTCATTGTCAGTGGGCTGTCGCTATTGCATGCCCCCTCTGCGGGTATCAGGGGCACCCCTGCCTGTGGAGCGCAGGTTCCTTCCAGATCTACGTTGGGGGCTGCCCTGGACGGAACTTGCAACGGATGATGTGTCTGCCTGCTCACGTCCATGCATGTCCCTAAGGGTTTGCGAGAGCTCAGTGAGCACACGGCGCACTGCGGCAAGTTCGGCACATACGTCTTTGGACGTCGCATGCAGTTCCCCCCTCAGGCTCTCGGTGCTACTCTCCATTTGGACTCTCAGGCTATCGGTGCTACTCTCCATTTGGACTCTCAGGCTCTCGGTGCTACTCTCAATTTGTGCCCTTAGCGTCTCTGTACCTCTCTCCATTTCTGCCCTAAGTGTCTCTGTTGATGTTTCTATGTCTGCCTTGGTGCCCCCACATTCATCGGCATGGCCCTTGAGGAGTGTGGCCATTTGCTGCTGTTGGACGATTAACTTGTCGAGGGACTGTTGCCTCTGCTGGGCCATGGCCATTTGCGGGGGTGTCACAGAGGGGCTGTTGTCCTCATGTTGCCTTGCCACAGGGCTTGTGGGGGATGGCCAGTCGTCGTCTTGTGGGTGCCCCTGCGTGGTATCCTCATGTTGTACGGGAGGGGACAGACAGGGGGATTGGGACAGGTCATGGATGGATCTGACCTCGACATCCCCGTCTTCTGTGTCGGAGCATGCTGCCATCAATGGGGTGTCACCTATGGTGCTGCTGCCACCAGAGGCAGTGCCTTCTGTGGCATCCGTTGGGGGGACCTGTGGTGGTGGTGTTGTGGGCATGCTGGCTGCTGGGGTGCCTGTTGATGTTCCCTCCTCTGTGCTGCCAGCTGATTTGTGCTGCTGCCGTGTCTTGATGCGTGCAGCTGAGGTGGAGGGTCTCTGGCCGTTGGTCTTGGCCCTCTTTGCAGGTGTGCTGGTAGGGGTGTCCTGTAGCTCGTCGTTTGGATCGGACCCTGTGGTGGAGTAAAGGAGGGCGAGGGTTATTGATGGGTCAGTGGGAATTGGAATGGCATTGTATCACATGCATTGGGGTGGTGCCTGAGGGTGATTTGGGTCGGGGTCTTGGGGGTGGTTTCATTTGTGTGTGGAGTGAGGGTGCAGTTGTTTGGCAGCCTGCAGTTAGGGTGTGCCTGCTGCACGTGTAGTGCGTGTTTTAGGGGTTTTTAATTAATTATGTATTTATTGTGGGTTTTAACGTGCGCTATCAGGCCGATGTGTGTGGACGTTCTCCTGGACATGTGTTTCTGTTGCACTATGGGGACACATGGTACTTCACATGAATGGACTTTGTGGATTTGGCATTGTTTTATCTGGGCCACCTACCTGAATCTTCGGATGTCTGCACTCCTTTCTCCATCCCTCCGACTCCCTCTATGCTCTCCATTCCGATGGTGGAGGCACAGATTTCTTCCCAGGGGGTCAACTTGATGGGTGATTCAGGACCTCCCCCGGTGGCTGTGGCAATGTTGCGGTTGGCAGAGAGTATGCTGCGGACGCGTATCCGCAGGTCGTCCCATCGCTTGCGGCATTGCTGTGGGGTGCGGGGTGCGGTCCCCACCGCACTTACCCGCTGTGCCACCAGAGCCCATATGGCCTTCTTGTTTGCAAGTGCCGTCCTGGTCATTTGCGTGGAGAAGACGACGGCAGCATTCTCCTGGAGGGTCTCTGTTAGCACGGTGAGTTCCTCACGGGAGAAGTGGACCTGCCGCTTGCGGTCGCACGCTTTCTTCGCTGCTTTTCCCATTATTCTTGGTTTCGCTAGGGTGGTTGGCGGGTTGGGGTGTGTTTCGGGGTAGTGATTTTAGTGGTTGTGTGGTTTTAGTGTATTTATAGGTGTACGCCGGGATGTTTCCCGTTCCGGGCCCATGTTTTAGCTTCCGTTTCCGTATATTTCCGGCCACCGTACTTTCCGGTAGGCGCACACTGCGGTGACCGCTAAGAGGGGTGGCGGTATTGCACCTAGGGCGCCGTACGGCGGCGGTGTGGGCCGTTTTGGGGTCATTTCCGCCATCGCGGACTTTGCACTTCCGCCATGCCGTGGTGCTCGTGCCCGATGGGTCGGAATGGGCCGCACTTTGCTCCTTCGTGCAATGGCGGAAACGCTATTTACGCTGTGGCGCTCCGGTCAGTCGCTTTCCGCCAGGGTCGTAATGAGGGCCACTGTCATTTCTGACATCTGCTATGATCAAGTGTGACTTGCAAAGCTGTCTGGTCTCCAAATTTTATTTACCCATATTACTAACAGTAATGTGCAAACTGTTATTCTCTTCATTCATTCTGACATCTGTGTAACCGCTGTCACCTATTTGTCCACATTTCAATTACAATAGCGTGTAATGCATTATAGTGCATAGAATGTGCATACACTTTCCTTTCTATACATTCTGGATATTTTACATACATTTGAAAGGCTCCCAGCTGAAACAACACCACTGCCTCTACAACTGTTTTTTCAAATCTAGACAGCTCTCTCATTCCAGTTAGTTGCCCATTCCATTCTAGAATTTACAACAGCATTCAACTATACACAGGTGCAGTCATGTCTATCACATCATGTACAACTATGTACAAACAGTGTAGTAAAACAAGACATGCAACATCTCCCCCCTTCCCTTCAGTCTGCAACGCAAGTACCAGACCCTTCATTGCAACCCTTACTTTACTTCAGACTATCCCATCTCCAAGCACCACAGGATCACCCATTAGTTGGGTAATGTTACAACTTTCCAGCTGGGTTCTGTTGTTTTACTTTCCCATGTGCCAATGCCCGCGGGTTTGCCCGGATTGGGTACTCGTAACATGGAGGAGCCAGGAACTGCGAGCAACACGCAGTGTTTTTTGCCTCCCATGTCGCGCGAGTAGCCACGCCCCGACTTCCGGAAACGAATATCCGGCTACCCGGACTACGGAACAACGCGTTTCTTCTCTATTCAGAGTCGCGCGGCGCATCGTACGTTCGCTAACTTCTACTACCTTGAATCTTTATCAGCACAGCGCTAGCAAAGACCCTTTCCACTTCTCATCCTTAATTATTACTTTTCCATTCGTTCGGGAATTCTAGATACCTCAATCTTCCTTAATACTCTGGGAAACTGAAGGAAGCCATTTTCTACCGTCTGCAACCTTCCCAGCCGCCATTGGTGTGTAGACATACTTAGTTAGAGTTTGTTTCCTCACGCGATCTTTTCAGCACGCGTTTATTGTCTGATTGTTCTCTATTCAAAATATTAGGACCCAACCTTACAGATCCTCTTCTGTCTTTGAGTCCAAAACTCATAACCTGCTACCCGCTATCTATTCTTTGGTCAACTGCTTTTTGGTAGGTTTTATTCCTCTACTTATTTAACATTCTTTTCTCATTTCGGCAGTATCAAAGTACTTTAGGCAACATCATTATTCCTCCTATGCTCCATTAGGCTCTCGTCCAGCATCTACCATCAGATAGGACAATACAGATCTAGAAGTGATTAGTCTTGTCAGGGTAAGCCCCTTTCTTTTCCCTCTACTTTCAACATATCCTGAGTTACCTTATACTCGTACTTATCACATTTACTTTCTCTGTTATTACTAGAATTCTTCACGAGAGGATTTCAGTCTACACTAAAAAGATACCCGTGTATTCCATCAACAGCTGCCTGCAGGAATCCACGAACCCCAGCAGCCCATCGCAGGGTTTTTCCCCTTTTGGGGTTTTCCCTGGAAACTCCACTTCTGCTTAGCCTTTTGGCTGAGTGGAAGAGGGGTTTCTAGGTGATACTCTCCTTCTTCTCTTACAAGACTACCGATCAGCATAGAGGTGGGTGTTATTTACAATTACCGAGAGACATATATTATAAATCATAACAGTAAGCAACGCCTGTAGACCAAGGTATCTTTTTTGTCCTCGGTATTGTAAAGGACATTACTTCTATTATGGAGCAACAGATTCAGCAACTCATAGCTGCTGTTCACTCTCTGACCTCAGAGGTACAGAATCTTAAACACATATACGACAGGCTCAACAACAGACTCAACAACAAGCTGCCCAGCTGGCTGCTCAACAAGCAACAGCTAGTAGGGTTCCCCATTGCTCTGAGGTTCCTCGTGGGCCCCTACCAGGGGGCCAATTTGATGGCAATCCCCATAAGATAAAAGAATTTCTGGACGCATGTGCAGTTCAATTTTCTTTTAAAGAGGCTTTCTTTCACACTGATCGCGACAGAGTAGGGTATATGATTTCACAGATGGTGGGACCTGCTCTGGCCTGGGCAACTTCTTTGGTTACAACCAATAATGTGATATTAGACTCCCACACTGCCTTTTGTAATAACATTAGGTCCATGTTCGGAAGGCAGGAAATTCGGATTGCAGCCCAGGAACATCTATTAGACCTCAAACAAGGCTATCAAGACATCTTAACTTACATCACCAGATTCAAACAGATTGCCAGTGAATCTACGTGGTCAGATGATGCACAAGTAACTTTATTCCGGAGAGGCTTGTCTGAGGATCTAAAAGATGAAGTGTCCAGGGTCCCACGTCCCACTTCCTTGACAGAATTTATCGCCTTGACATGCAGACTGACTATAGGATGAAGTAAAGGAGTAGTGAAAGATGCAAAGGGAAACTCACCACTACTACTTTCCCTACTTACCCTGCCACACAAAGAGGAAACTCTAATGAGGAACCGATGCAACTGGGATCAGCAAACAGAGGTCCTTTATCCTCTGAGGAAAGAACATGCAAAAGGACTGAGGGATTGTGCATGTATTGTGTCTCCAATACCCATACAGTCCAGGAGTGTCCCATCACTCCCCAAAGACAGCCGGGGAAACGCCAACGCCCGGTCGTAGGAGGAACCGCGTTCTGGGATCCTGATGTATTTTTAGGTTCCTCTTCAAACTTCCATGTTTCATAAGCAAACCATTATCCGCCAACTCTAATGTTTGTTTTACACATTACTCTCACTTTTGGCAACCAGAAAGTTTCTGAGGTCCCAGCATTAGTTGACAGTGGAGCCACTGGAAATTTTATAGATGAAGTATGGGCTAAACAGAATCACCTACCTCAGTTCCCCAAGGGTGAAGTCACCCCAGTAGAGAGTGTAGACGGCAGGGCTTTGATTTCTGGACCAATTGTGAATCAAACCGGCACATTATTCATGACAATTGCTACACACCAGGAAGTTATAACTATGGATGTGATACGAGCCGCCCGTCATCTTAGGATTGCCTTGGCTACGAAGGCATAACCCTTATATCAATTGGGCCGCAGGCTCTCTCTTCCTGGGATCAGAGTTTTGTCTAAATCATTGCCTTGGCCAAACTAACAAGATATGTTGTCCTAAACAGGACGAAATCAGACAGATTACTACAATCGGTTCAGTCATCGGACTCCCATCTGAGTATCAGGAATTTTCTGAGGTATTCTCCTCCTCAGAATACTCTCTGCTTCCTCCTCATCGCAGAGATGATTGTGTCATCGACCTCATTCCAGACCAGCCATTACCTTTTGGAAGGATGTACATACTTTCTTCTACCGAGAAGGTTGCCCTTCGGGAATATTTGGATCTAAACCTACGAAATTTACTTATAACAGAATCCACATCCCCAGCTGCAGCTTCATCATTATTCGTTCCCAAGAAGAATTCTTCTGAACTCTGACCCTGCATAGATTTCAGGGGATTGAATAGAATCACTATACCTGACAAGTACCCGATGCCCCTTATTCTGGATATTCTGGAAGCTTTCATGTGAGCTCTCATCAACACTAAGTTAGAGCTAAAGGGTGCCTACCACCTGATCAAGATTAGAAAGGGTGATGAATGGAAGACGGCCTCCAGGACACCTTTTGGCCACTTTCAATATCAAGTTATGCCCTTTGGTTTGTCCAATGCCCCGGCCGTCTTTCAGAGATTTATGGACCATCTGTTTTCTGATTTACTGTTACACACCGTCATTGTGTACCTGGACGACATTCTGATTTTCTCTAAAGACATTTCCGAACATGAATCTCATGTCGGAGAGGTATTATACAGACTCCAGAGTAATCATTTATTCTGCAATCTTGAGAAATATTTTTTTCATCAGTCTCAGGTGACATATCTGGGATATATTCTCTCAGCCCAAGGCATTGGGATGGATCCAGAAAAGGTAACGACTGTTAAGAACTGTGCTATTCCTCGATCTATTAAGGAGATTCAATGTTTTGTAGGATTCTCCAACTTCTATCGCCGATTTATCCCCAACTTTTCGGCTCTCACTCAGCCTTTAACCAATCTGTTGAAAAAGGGAGTTCCTTATATCTGGAACGAGGAAACACAAAAGGCTTTCAACACTTTAAAGAAGAGGTTTACTTCTGCACCCATACTTATAACTCCAGATCAGTCACACCGTTTCATTCTCGAGACGGATGCCTCTCAGTACGCTTTGGGAGCGGTTCTTCTGCAGGAAGATGATCAGGGGTTGGAACGGCCTATCGCATACCTATCTAAAACTCTATTGCTGGCTGAATTGAATTATACGGTCCTCAAGAAGGAGTTATTGGCTATCAAACGGGCCTTTGAAGAATGGAAGCATTTATTATTGGGAGCACAGCATCCAGTGGAGGTCCGCACTGACCATCAAAACTTAAGGATTCTCCAATACGCCCAGATATGCAACAGCCGACAGGCGAGATGGGCTCATATCTTCTCCCCCTTCAGAGTCATATTTTCTTTTATACCCAGAAAAAGTAATCTACAAGCTGATGCTTTATCAAGTAAAGAGATCACTCTTCAATTTTCAGTAAAGCCAGAACCAATCTTTCCCCACAATATTATGAGTGTTGCAAAAAGTTGCAAATCAACTGATTTTCTCAAATGTCTGGAACAGCGTTCAGGTCCCTCCACACTGAAGGGGCTAACCAAGAAGGAATTAAGCCATTTGTCTAAAAAGAAAGAGTGTTACTTCCATGGTCAAAAGGTTTTCGTACCCACTAAATCATTACAGAAAGAAGTGCTAAGCATGTGCCATGACTCGAAATCTGCAGGGCATAGGGGAAATACTAATACCCGTGAATTGATCTCCCAGCATTTCTGGTGGCCTTAGATGAGGAGTGACGTTCTTAAATACGTCAAGTCATGCCCAGTCGGTCTACAAAATAAGAGCCCGAGACATTCTACCTTTGGGGCTCTAGTCAGGATGCCTTTACCTACACGACCGTGGCAGATTATTTCGACAGACTTTATTGTAGATCTTCCTCTTTCTGAAGGATGCTCGACGATTATGGTAGTCATCGATTCATTCACCAAACTGGCTCATTGTTTACCTCTAGCCAGTCTTCCTTCAGCATCCCAAATGGCATGAACATTCATCTCCCGAATCTTTTCTCTTCATGGTCTACCAGAGACTATAATCTCTGATAGAGGGTCTCAGCATATGTCAAGATATTGGAAACATGTCTGTCAGATTTTGGGAATCACCCGGGCTTTAAGTTCCGGTTTCCATCTGCAAACCAACTGCCATACTGAGAGGTTAAATCAGACTCTAGAAGGATATCTACGGAGTTATATTTCAGCCGCACAAGACAACTGGTTTGGTTTACTACCCCTCTCTGAATTCGCGTATAACAATGCTTACCATTCAGTGATCAAGACCTCTCCTTTCTTCTGTTCCTATGGGTTTCACCCTGTATCATTTCCAGACAAAAGACTTACAGATGACAGGTGCACTGACGTAAAAACTCTTTTGGAAAGGATACATTGGGGTCAACACGCAGCATCTCTGGCGCTCAAGACTACGCGGGAAAGAACAAAGAAGACAGCCGACCGTCTCCAAACTAAAGCTCCTAAGATACAACCAGGAGATTGGGTCTGGTTATCCTCCCAATTTTTACCCAGACATCTCAAACCTTCTACATTTTCTCCTAGATTCATGGGTCCTTTTCGGTTGATCTCGGCTATAGGAGCAGCGGCATTTAAACTCAGATTACCCAAAACCTGGGCACGGATACACCCGGTATTCCATGTTTCTCAGCTAAAGCCAGATATACAAAGTGTATTCCATCCCGTGGTTTCCTCGCGCCCCCCACCATTTCTGCTTCATACCGACGCAGAATACGAGGTTGCAGATCTATGTGATTCATGGATTCATCGTGGGAGACTACAATACCTGGTGGATTGGAAGGGGTACACCCCTGCCGATCGAACTTGGGAATCTGAATCCAGCATTCACACCCCACAACTTATCAGACTGTTTCACAGGAAGCACCCCGATAAACCAGGGGGTAATGACTTTAAGAGGGGGCATACTGTTACAACTCTCCAGCTGGGTTCTGTTGTTTTAATTTCCTGTGTGCCAATGCCCGTGGGTTTGCCCGGATTGGGTACTCGTAACACGGAGGAGCCAGGAACTGCGAGCAACACGCCAGTGTTTTTCGCCTGCCATGTTGCGCGAGTAGCCACGCCGCCGACTTCCGGAAACGAATATCCGGCTCCTTGGACTACGGAACAACGCGTTGCTTCTCTATTCAGAGTCGTGCTGCGAATTGTACGTTCGCTAACTTCTGCTACCTTGAATCTTTATCAGCACAGCGCTAGCAAAGACCCTTTTCACTTCTCATCCTTAATTATCACTTTTCCCTTCGTTCAAGAATTCTAGATACCTCAATCTTCCTTAATACTCTGGGAAACTGAAGGAAGCTATTTTCTACAATCTGCAACCTTCCCAGCCGCCATTGGTGTGTAGACATACTTAGTTAGAGTCTGTTTCCTCACGTGGTCTTTTCAGCAAGCGTTTATTGTTTAATTGTTCTCTATTCAAAATATTAGGACCCAACCTTACAGATCCTCTTCTGTCTTCGAGTCCAAAACTCATAACCTGCTACCCGCTATCTATTCTTTGGTCAACTGCTTTTTGGTAGGTTTTATTCCTCTACTTATTTAACACTCTTTTCTCATTTTGGCAGTATCAAAGTACTTTAGGCCACATCATTATTCCTCCTATGCTCCATTAGGCTCTCGTCTAGCATCTACCATCAGGTAGGACAATACAGATCTAGAAGTTATTAGTCTTGTCAGGGTAAGCCCTTTCTTTTCCCTCTGAGTTTCAACATATCCTGAGTTACCTTATACTCGTACTTATCACCTTTACTTACTCTGTTATTATTAGAATTCTTCACGAGAGTATTCCAGTCTACACTTAAAAGACACTCGTGTATTCCATCAACAGCTGCCTGCAGGAATCCACGAACCCCAGCAGCCCATCGCAGGGTTTTTCCCCTTTTGGGGTTTTCCCTGGAGACTCCACTTCTGCTTAGCCTTTTGAATGAGTGGAGGAGGGGTTTCTAGGTGATACTCTCCTTCTTCTCTTACAAGACTACAGATGAGCATAGAGGTGGGAGTTATTTACAATTACCGAGAGACATATATTATAAATCATAACAGCTAATCACCTGCAGTCTGCTAAACTTGCTTTATCGCTTTGCCACTTCTCTAAGTTTTCTTAGTTGAGCCTTCTCCCCTACCATTATCCTGGAGAGTAATAAGCTTCTGAACCCATCAACTCATTTTGCTTTATTTCCCACACCTTCACAAATGCATACATTGCATGCTTTCCCCCGCATTTCCTCACATTTACCCTTTATAAATAGCAAGAAAAGCATACGATTATTTCTTCTATCGCCTAACATCCAATAACACTGCCTTAAAAATCCAAATGTGCTCTGTGTGCTTACTATTGTAATCATAAAGTAAAATATACAGAATGCACATTGGCAAAGGAAAGTGCATCTACATTCTATGCACAGTATTAAGAAAGCATTACTACTGCAAAAACAAAGAAATTCATGTCTACATTAACAAAGGTGCTATTAACACACATATTTACTAACTTATTTTTTTTCACAATTGCAGTGAAGAGCACTCTCCTGAAAAGCAGCAGCATCTGAAGTTCGAACCAGAACTCAGAAGAAACCTACTCATTCATCCAAAAAAGTAAGTGCAATACTGCCATAATGTTCTAACTGTTACTCAAACATTGTAGAATTCTAGTATTGTTGAACAAACAATTGTATTAACCTGCAACATTAGATTCAGTATTACTGCTTACCCCTCAGCAGCTGCATACTTTGTATTGTCAACTGAACACCAGAATAGTAACACACAAATACGAAAATAGCTTTCTCAACCTGAAGTAGCAGCCCATTGCACAATCACACACCTCTACATACATCCTTACCATCATACTCAGACACTCATGCACAAAGCACACGTACAGTGCATTACATCCCAACCCACACTTTCTTTTTTTCTCCAACAGACCCCAAAGAATGCCTAACAAAAACCAACACTGTAGAAAGCAACGCAGAAGTAGACACAATCAACCAGAAAGTCTCCACAATAAGCATCCACCTCTAGCAGAATGTGTACAAAAATTTTAAACAGATAATACAGTCACTAATTGAAACAAAACCAGCTTCCAGTACAGAAACGTTGCCTCCAACGCAAGCAACAAGCAAACAGATAAATGAATACCACTAAAATGAAACAAGAAATAAACAGCTAGAATACGACAACAGGTATCTAACTACCCCCAAGATTCTGCAACAGGCAAACAGATAAATGAATACCACTAACATGAAACAAGAAATAAACAAATAGAATACGCCAACTGCTATCTAATTGCAACAATACTATCACCACTTCCAATTCAAAAAACATACACCTATTCAATTCCTCCTTTTTAATCCAGTATGGATTTTTTTTCCCACAGACCCCATGATTTAAGAAACAAGCACAGGAACTGAGCAAATTGTATGGTACACTGGTTTGAACTATAGTACTTCTAAAGTACTATGACAGTCAACAATACAGAAATGTCTACTATGCAATGCAATACTCATTATAAACTACCTACACTAACATGTGATTTTTTTCTTTTATCACACTGATTGGAAAAGAAATGTCTGCTCCAACTACCCATGTCATGAAAAAACTGCATATAACCACAAAAAGTAAGTAAGTATATAATGATTGCACTCACAAACACCACAGCCTAACACAACCATTCAAGCAAACACATGACCACAGATCACAATCCAAAATGTTTGCTTCCATTGATATCTTATGCTTCAGTGTTTTTTGCCAAACACTACAATCTTGACTGCATGGCCTGGCCAAAACTCTACATACAGCCTCAACAAATGAAGCAGTAAGTATATAATGATTGAACTCACAAACACCACAACATAACACAACCATGCAAAGGAACACCTCACCAATAAATGCAACCCAAAATTCCTACAGTCTTCAATACCAACATTCTGAACACAATCCAACAAACAAACTAACACACATTATCTCACTACCCTATAAACACTATTACACTACTGCCAATCAATACTCACATTTTTGAAAACGTACCCCCTAAGCAGCCCAAATACCACAGTCAAAATGTTTGGTAGCATTGGTGTATTATGCTGTGGTGGTTGTGGCCAGGACCTAGAGACTTGGGTGCATGTCCGAAGGATTCGGACATGCACCCAAGATTCTAGGCCCTGGCCACAACCACCGCAGCATAACACACCCATACAAACAAACACCTACCGAACGACCACAACCCAAAAACATAACACATCCACCTCAAAACCTATCCACTTCAACATTTTAAAATAATAATTACAACCAATGCAAAACTCTTCAATACATACCCTCTTCACCCAATGCGCTACTAACTACCGAATACCAACATCATAGTAAAGTAAAGTAGCCAGTAGTGCGCCCAGTGCTTGGTATGTCCACAGACAACTGCAGTGACCGCGGACACCCCGAACACATCAACGCCTTCTCCCACCTAAACAAATACATCATTTGACCCATCTCTTACTCCCCCACCCTCTCCAAGCACTCCTACATACCAACACACTCCCCACAATTTGATTTGTAATCACTTCCACGCTGCACTGTCCGCAGGTCCAATATTGCTGGCACATCTGAAGAATGTGACACACCTCACGCTTCACCCCAACCAATCAGTAAACACATTGCGTGTCTGCGGACACGACGCTTGCCGATTGGCCAATCGGTGTCCTGTCCACAGAGCGAACAGGGAAGTGAGTCCGCGGAGCGGACATAGATAACACACATTTTTGAAGACCAACTTTTTGGTCATTTTAAGAAAAAACGACTGGACAGATGTTCACCAAATTTACAAAAGCTCGCTTTCGGGACCAAGCCACCGCTCCTGCCGCAACTTTGGTGAAAATCTCTCCAGCGGTTTGGGCTGTAGGCATAGGCAAAGTTTTTTCTCCATTCAGTCCATGGGAAAAAAAGACATTTTAGGATCCCCCTATTACTTTACCGCACCTTGACCAAACCTCACCAAACTTTGCAAAAGAATTCAGAGTGGGCCATATACTTTTTTGCAAGGTTTGGTGAGAATTCGTCCAGGGGCGAGCAAAGTTATAAGCCGCCCAAAAGTGCTCTTCCTATGGGTTTAGCAATTTAGCCATAACTAAATGGACGCTACTGCAGACAATGTAATAAAAAATAAGATACTTATCTGCTGCAGATAAGGAGCAGAGGGATACATTGTTCTGCTCAGGTTCACACACTTTAGTAAGGGCTGAAGCTGGGATTTCGAGAACACTCCACAATGTAGAGATCACATAAGTTATCACATTTGGATATTAGAAAGGTGTGGAAAACTATCTGCAGTAAACGCCAATACTATTGGCATTGCCAATGCTTGTTATTGATTGTTTTCAACCTTGTACTTTTATTTTCACTCAGTTATTGTATTTCTGCTATGTGCTATGTATTATTGTTTGTTTGTTTTACAAAGAGTCATGGGGCTGCTTAAATGGTGCTTGAGTGCGTATTAAAATTCTAACATAGCAAAACATATACAATACAAATGAAATAACTTAAAAATGCTTATTTTAAAAATTACTTGCATATAATGAAACATGTAGTGTTCTTAATCTGTCGTTTCCTTTATTTTACTACATTGAATGTCAAGAACAAAGGCAATTTAATGTTTCACTTCTTATTTCTGAATATTGTGACATTAGGTGTTACATTGAACACATCCATGGTAGATACGCAAGATTGATCCCTACAACCAATGAGGGGATATGAAATAGTAGCACATGTGTGGACTATGCATCTAGTCTGCGTCTTGGGTAGTTTTCTCTAAATCCTCTTGCTCGACCATGAGACAGATTGAACATGCATGAGGGTGACTTTGATATTAGACAAGGGGCTACCTGGCACCCCTGTGATACAGAATGGGTGCGCAGTATCTTTTCAGAGGTGCACCCATATGTGGGCATACTTCATTCGAATCAGTCTGTGCCCCATACAAATAATGTAATCTGATGGCCCAGGGTGCATTAAAATCAACAAAACATGAGTACACGCAATGAATACTGCATTTAATGATTGCACCATTTGCGAGGTACTTTTGTTCTGGGGCACAGGAGTGTTTGGGGGTGCATTTTTAGACTGCACTACTGTATGATAGGACACTGACACATTCAAAGCAGCATTTGGTTATCACTCTGATGAAGCTGTCAGCAGAATAGAACCAACATGACGTATTCACAGTGTGCTTGCTGCTTACAGCGTGAAGGGAATGATGTGCCACTCTTTAGTTCTGTGAATTGGCTGGATAGCAGACATGTCTTTTAAAGGATGGGGTGCAAAACATCTTGCTACATGCCTCACTTGTTAATCAGTATACATGTTTAAGAATGTGTATTAATATTAGGGCAATCGCTGGCACTGCTAATGGAAAAACATGAATGTTGGATGAATGTTGGATGGCTTTGAGTGGAACTTTTTGTGCAGAATGTACATAGAGATAAGACCAGTGAAGTATTTTAAATAAACAGTGCGTACAGTTCTTATTGCTGTATTTGTGTGTATTCAATTTTGACTTTGATATGTGATAATATTAAATGCTTAATGCCAAATATGGGAGACTGGGGAACTCTGGAGGCCAGAATAAGCCATTGGTTGCATGATGCGACCCCTGGTGTTGGTACATGGGGGATTCCACAGTCTTCCATTAGGGGATTTAAAGAGCTAGAAATGTCCAAACAGAGCATACCCCATATTTCCACGAGGAGTAGTACACTTGATGAGATAAGTAAAAGAGGGACCATAAAAGTGTTCAGGTGTAAACCCTGATCCTTGGGTGAAGGAACCTCTCTCAAAGAACCTCTAGGACTTGGTTTCCAGACATTGTTGCTAGTAGGTAATTTGGCATATGTGTGTCGCCAACTAACAGCTTCATGCATTGAGCAGGGTTGTCAAGGCGGACATGAATCACAAACTAGAGACAACGAGGAATCATATGGCATCACCATTAAACACAATAGGAGAGCAAGAATGCTGGACCAGCGAGCGACCATGACACTGTTGGCTGATCCAACATGAACAACAGTTCTTTTGTAAGCTTGGATTGTGGACAAATACGAATTACAATTAAAAAACATGATCTCTGCTTCAGAACACGTGCTAATATAAGTCAAATACACAGTGAGTAGGAAGTACGATTAGCTAAGGACCTATAACAATAAAACCTCGAATGCTCCCCACATCAAAAGTATTTATTGGGGGTAATTACTCAATTAGCACACCAATATAAAGAGGTACAACCATTCAGATTTTGAGATGTGTTGGTTAGCATACCACAATGAGAGCTGTGTTACTGTGAGCCAGGATGCAGGGGGATGATCAGACAGTCAAGCCGGGATGCAGGGGGATGATCAGACAGTCAAACTTGCTTTGGATCAGCCAAAAAGGCCAAATAGTTAAAATGTTTCAGAACAGGAGGTGAATGAGGCAATTGAACCACATATAACATACCAGATTAAATAAAACAGCTAGAATAGACAGCTTGTAAGGAACTGTGGCCAAGAGAATTTCAGGAGCCAATCTTAACAAGGGATGTCAGAAAGAAGCTAAATTCAGAGATCTACCCAAGATATTAGTGCCAACTACAAAACCACCAACACAAACAAACAAATGTGCAACCTCAGAGAAATCAGGTAGGGGGAGGAGAAGTTCCTACTTAGAAGCATTCCGTGAGGGCGGACAGGTCCTAATCAGAAGCATTAAGTAGGACTTTCTAAGGCAAAAGGGAATCTACATCCCTGGAGATGGTGATTGGCTGACAGAAGTGTAGGCAAAGACAAAGGCAAACACAGAGACAAAGAATCATGCTACACACTATATACAACATTGGAACTGTGAGTAATGTGAAGGGAATTATCCTGGGTGAGAATACCCAGGAGGTTGAGTTTTAGAATCGGGACAGGACTCAGGACAGTAGGTCCATATATAGGAGATGCTCCCTTGTTTTAGTTTATTTCCCCATTTTGAAATTGTTTCAACAGATTATCGTCTATTTTGTTATTCGATTTGTCCCTTGGATCCTGCAGGACTTTTAGACCTCTGTCTAAAACCCAACCGCTTATATGATGGTGATATAAACCTAAACCTAAGCAAAAATAAGCTTGCCCAAAAGGGGAGATTTACCCTACTAACCCGTTATCCATGTAAAACCTCTATGTAGCTGCTTCTTTTCTTAGCCAAGAGCGTTTACTTTTGTTGTTATCATTTATTAGTGCCACCAATACCCATATGATTCAATTTGCTCCCCTTATCTGTACAACACTCCACCACCAGCGTTCCCTGTTCCCAAATACACCTTATTATTTGCCACCCCTTGTTTCTAAGTGCAGACATATGGTGTTTCCCATTCCTCATGACAGATGACTTCTTTTTCAATATCTTCCTTTTCTTAAGCAATGCTACCTATCTTATCAATGTTGCTGCTGCACGGCATTGTATGGGTGGGCTGCAGAGGTGATCAATAGCCGTGTTAGAGGAAAAGAAACAGAATGAAATTAACCCAATACTGAGATATATATGTACTACCATATTTGTATACACAAAACCTCCTATACAAGCACTGTCCTCCATCCCTGCAAACAGCCATACTAACCGATGAAACTCTGGATAGACTGACTGTACTATGTTCACTGCCATAGAAACCATTATGTCTCCTGTTGTTACTACCATCTCTAGGTCAGACCCAAAGTTTTGGTATGCAGTATTTTTTTTTTGGTTCATGTTTTTTCATTTATATACAGTCAGATGAAGTTTTGCTTTAACTACTGGCTCCGTCAGTGAGTGTGTCAGAATGTGCCTTGGTGCCAGAAACCTTTGCGGTGAACTAACATTGGCATTTGTGCAGAGACTCCAAGCTTCAGCGGAACAAGCGTTATTGCTGGGGAGTCGAACCTGCTACTCTGTGCTCTACTATGTTGTCCTGTCTGCAGTAGACTGCTCAGTGATCTGTAAGGCTGCATGGGCTACTGACATTTAAACCTACTGACGTGCAGCAGTGAGTGTGCAAGAGTGTGACGTGCTGCCTTGAGGCCGTGAGCCTCTGTGCCATAGCACAACCTCCTGTGGATATTGGCCCCAAGAAAACAGGAGGAAAAAGGAACGAGACTGCCAGGGTAAGGTTCGTGCACAGAGTTTTCACAGTTTTCTGCAGACTTTTTTTACTAACATAGTGTGAGTAAACATGCCTCCTAAACTACGCTCTTATGTGAAGAAAGGCAAATTACCCCATGCAAAATCTCCAGGCAGCCCCCCGCCCCTACCCTCCTCCTTGCGTATGGCAATAGCACAGGATAACAATGAAAGATTAGATAACTTTAAGACTCTCTTAAAGGGTGCTCTTAAAGAGGCGAGCGAACGAACTAAAATTACATTTTCTTCCTCCAGACAAGAAAGAAATAAAGAAAAGTTGAACAACAGTACAGTTAGTGAAAGATTAACATTGACAAATAATGATATTGACAGCATGGAAGTGGACAATAACTCCTTATTAAATCTTTGCTATAACTACAGACAGGAATCCATGGGGATACCATCCTCATTACTATAACAGAAGAGCAATGTATCGCAACACTGTGAAAATGTGATTGGAATAAATGTGTTGGCTTCACCAGATCTTGAGCGGATAGCAGCAGGAACAGCAGACAATACATGTTCCTCACAGGAAAACAATACTCTGGCAAGCTCAACATTCATATCACATGAAGTTCCTAACCTGGATGCAATGTTGGATGCTTTATCTACTACACTGGAAGCTGTATTTGGACTATGCCCATCCCTAATGAAGGAACACAGGGATTTAAATATGGCAAAAAATAGTTAGTAAAATATTGGAGAACAATGTGCCTGAAAACGGGTTCACTTTGAGAATGGATACAAAAGCATATGTTATTGTTAAACAAAGAGAATTAAATGAAGAGGTTTATGAAACCAGTACACCAGCAAAAAATGGTGATGACTTGAGTATCATGTCAAATATTTCAAGATCATGTGCAACATCCACAAGGCTGATGGTGCCAGGGACCTCTCTACATCCAACTTTAACTCCTGAAATACCTCCCAGCCAGAGTGTTTTGTTCTTCTAGCGCCAACTCTCTGCAGGTCAAACGTTTCTCAAAGAAGAAAGTGGGAGGTATTTCCCTCTCCTCAGCGTGTGCCTCCCTCAGGAACAGCCTCTATTCCCCCTTCAGACTTCAACCGGATCTTCTTAAGCACTGGTAACTTCTCAAGACAGTACTCTTTTCCTCTTCCTTCACTCTTTCTGTCCCTTGGTAAACTCTCCATCTGCTGCTGGACTGGGACCTGTTGCCTTCCGAGTCATACAAGGGCCAGCCCACTCCCCACCAGTCCCCTCAGCATCCTCTGCCAGCACGCGCCCTTGAGCTCCTTTTCCCGGACTCTCCTAATGTAGTCCTCCTGTCCACTGCACTCCTCCTCTCCTCCTTCCCTCTTTCCCCTGGTCTTGGGGCCTCAGCCCAACCAACGCTTGCCGACCCAATTGGAAGTGGGTAAGGAAGGTTAAAGAGTAGAAATGGGTACATAAGAAATCAATGAAACGAAACAAAAGTTAATTGGAAATAATGAACACCAGAGACATTACATATATCAGTAATAGATCAAGATTTGAGCTGCAGGCCATAACATTTGATAACACAAATAACGACTACCAAAACAGAGGAGCTTTGGACCAATTGCTCAAAAAAACATATGACAAAACAAACAAAAAAGAGGGAAAATTGTATTCCCCTGAACAAGGTGTGGAAAAAAACAGTTAATGGGGGAATAGTATCAGACAAGGAAAAGAACAGGGAGATACGAAGAAATGATCAGTTAAACAAAAATAATCCCTCGAATGCAAGACATGGCACAAGAAACCAAACTGTGAGTACCAATGACAAAGAAGAAAAAGACTAAAATCCAATTTCATAGCTTGCAAGAAACAACAGAATAAGGGGAGGCGAAATCATGGAGGTAACCCAGGAACGAATATCACAATCATCTGAGTATGGGCAACAACACAGAAATACACAGTCGAACAATCAGAATTATGAGCAGTATCATTAAGATGAAGTCTGGAAACTGAATACAACTGATTTATTGGGAAAATCCATGAAAATCATTGAACTACAACCTACCTACGAGCTACAGCCTTTTTTTAAACAGACAAGGGATACTGAGTGTACTACACTACGCTCCCAGGTTGTCTGGGATCACAATCTTCTGATATTGTATCTGTGCAAATAACTGATCTGTACAGTGTTGTAAATGTGGCTATTGTAGAATTTGTGTCCCCAATAATTACTGAATTAATGACGGTTTTGTCTGCTCCTTTACGGAAAATAGGTGATGGCATTATAGTGAGCAAGAAATGTGATGGGGAAGAAATTAACTCTGTATAGTTGAGTAAACAGAATTTAAAAAAGAGCAAAGGCCCTGGTTATCACAGTGAAAGAGCAAAGGCCCTGGTTATCACAGTGAAAGAGCAAAGGCCCTGGTTATCACAGTGAAAGCATTTGTTTGCTAAATGCACGTTCCAGTATTGGAGAACCTGGTGAATAGATTGACATTGTGGAAAGGTGGACCTCTGAGAAACTGAGGCACTCTGACGACTGAAATGCGGACATAAATAATTGTATAATTATGTTAGCATGGAATACCAGAGGGTATAAATCTATGATCCAACCGTTTGCATATAGGAAAGGCATGAGCTGTGCATCTGTAGGGTTGTACACATAGGTATGGTCTAAGTATGACATATTAGAATATAGTAAAATGGGATATTGCACCTAAGCACTAAGTACATTTATACATCAAAGTTTATGACGCACCTGGTGGACTTAACACTGATGAACTTGTGAACTATGTGCAAAGTACAATTGAGCAATGGAGTAATGAGGACCCAAAGGCCGGGATCCTGTTGATAGGAGACATACATGCATATTGTCATCAATTGGTCTTGGGTGAAGAGGGCAGTTATGCTGAATTGGGTGACATGTACATGTTAGGGAGAATTCTCCATAATGGCTAATTTCCCTTACATACTGAGTCCTCCTGCAGCTTTGCTGGATTTCTAGGATTTTTTTTTTTTCACCTGGTAAGAGTATGAGACTTTTTTCCCACTCTTACATGTGTTTTGCTGTGTGTGTTTTAACATTCTCGTGTTCATAGACTGTGGAGCCTCACCTACTCCATAGGCATCATCTGTTTACTGTGTGTTACACAGCATCTTCAGTGCAGTGACACAGGGTTGTCTTTTAGACTTCCCAACTCAGACTCCATTTTCTGGGACTGACTACTGTCTCCCAGAACATGTAAAGTTGCCATTGACTTTATTAGTTTCTTTAAAATCCACAGACCCAGGGCAAACTATCTTACATAGAGACAGAAAGGGTTAATACTTATCAATTTTTGTCTGTTTCTCTTGGAGAATTGATTGGCTCCCTTTTCATCAAGACTTGGCTGGTCTTAAATAACCTTGGTATTGTTTTAGGCTATCTGGTAGCCTCGAACTTAAACTTGCTGGACCATATATCTTTTTATACGGTTCTGGCTGGGTTTATTTGACATTTCTTTTTAAAAATGTCTTTCTCGTGTTTTACTCCATGTGCCAAACCAGGTTTGGTTCCTTTGTTCACCTTCTTTTCCCGGGCTTCTCCGCAGAAGCCCTCCTTAGGCGCCTGAAAGTCTGGGTAGGCATGATTTGAGGGAGGGGTTTTAGGACCCCGGCCATGACCCAAGTCACACTCATGTTTGGGTAGATGACTGTCCCGCCAGGACAGCCACCCTGCTGTGTGATTGACAGCCAGGCTGTGTGAATGGGGTAAAACTGCATAAAAAACAGGTCTCTGGGATTGGAAAGGCAGATTCGCCACTGGAACGAAAGAACCGATGAGGAGCTACAGAAGAGGGCCCCTACAACGAATGAACCGCCCGTTGAAGCCCTGCTGCAGGTCCGAATCTTCTGACTCCAATGACAGAGAAGATCTTCTTCCCCTGAGCTGGTGGGACCAACCAGTTTGCCCAAACTGCAAGCAGGACTCCCTCCTCTGGTCGGATTTACTGTACAGAGCTACAGTGAACCGGATAGCCAGGAAGGTCAGACCCTGCTTGGGTTTTAAGGAGCGCACCTTTTATTCGTTGCTTTGCTCTGCTGTTAGTTTCATCCCTGAGCAGTGCAGGACCCTCCAGTCTTCCTACTTCATGTCAGTCAGACAGTCGCTTCAGGAACCGTGAGCCTGCAGGACCTGCCAGGGACGTCCGCCTCAGCTACAGCTTCTTCTCCATTTAAAGGTACTGTGCAAATCCGGTTGTTAGTTTCGTACAGCTGTGGTGAAGGTGTTTGAAACGTTTCGCCAATCCGAGGGCTTGTCCTTCTCTACTCTTTAAACTAACTTTTCTGCTGACCAACTTCATCTGGAACTCTTGGCAAAGACTTAACCGCAAACTACCCTGAACTGTGTGATCTTGAGCAAAAGACTTTTGTCCTATTGACTTTGGATCTAAGCCTTTTTGATTTGATTACATCACTGTAGTTCCTCTTTCTAAATTGCCTGAGTACTTACCTGTTGATGCTGCTCTATTTGTATCTAACTTTGTCTTTCCCTCCCTTTTTTAATTGTTAGACTGCCATTTTGCTCACATTTCTTTTTTTTTATCTTAACTTGTCCAGAATCTATTGGGAGTAGTGTGGTGTATTAAGAGTGCGATTTTTCGACTGCTTTACTTTAGTGAGATATTATACAACTGATGTGTAAATAAATTTATATGCTTTTGCTCAGAAACCTTGAGTTAGGGTTTGTTTGAATCATAGTAATTGTTGTCCTTTGTGTAACTATTGATACAGCTCACTTGCTCTTGAGATAAGTCTGGCTGCTCAGCCATCGCTACCACTTTACTGTGCAGTACGGTCTTATACCAAAGGTGAATTTGTACTGTCACTTGTAGTCTTAATTGTTTGTGGTGTTCCCAAAAGGTATTGCATATAATTATGCCTAACAGTACATAATTGGGAACAGCATAGTAAGGTGAAAAATCTAAAGAGGTAAGGGTAAAAAATGTTTGGAGTGCCTAGGTGGGATGGGCCTTGATTACTTGAATCCCATAAATCAAACAGATAATAATGGTTGGGACACCAAATGTAAAGGCCTCCACCAGAGCAGACTACATAGTTCCAAATGGAACAGTGAGGAGACGGATACAACATTTCCAGACTCCACTAAGTGATCACAAATTCTTGAAATTAGAGTTCAAGTTGCAAAGTGAAAAAATAATAATAAAGAGGCGAGTACACAGAACATACAGGTAACATCAGGGGGAATAGAATTATATGGTTGGACGTTAAAATAGTCAAGTGCAATCAGTTATTGGCTATGTGTTCAATGGTCATAGGTGACCTTCATCAAATGGACAATTTGGAAATAGTTACTGCATTGGGGGAGGTGCTGGGAGAGGCCATAAAATCTACTGTAGTGATACCTAAAAGATATACAACATAATCCTAATGAATAATAGGAAGACATTGAATAGAGGAGAGCTGCATAGAATAAAATTGTCTTTATTTCTGATGGGATGGAAACAAAATCATCAATTATCACAACCATGAAAACAAAATATAAATATTGGCTGAGATGATACAAGCAAGATGTTATGAATGGTAACTGGAAGTTACTGTTCAGTATGTTCAGATCAAAGGATAGTAACATATTTTGATATCAATATCGACAATATATCTCCAAAAATGATTAATCCCATATAGAAAATAAATGGGAGAGTTATATTGGTAAAGTGTATTTCAGTGAGACAAGAATAAATGCCTTTGAAGAACATATTGGGCACAACTATCAATATGACTTCCCATTTGACTTAGAAGATATCTTGAATGTAATCTCTAAATTGAAGGCATCACAGGCTCCAGGCCCAGACGGCCTGCCTTACGCAGTAATAAAACATGACCCAACTAGCTGGACCCCAATATTATTCAGAATGTTTATATCTATAAGGCAGGAAGGTAGGATTCCCAATAGCTGGTGTGAGGCTATGTGTATTACAATGCACAGAAAAGGATCACTTGAGGACCCTACACAGTATTGTATGTTGGCCATGACAGATGTCTGCTCTAAAATATTGCCAACTTTGCTATTACAGAAGATAAGAAAAAAGGGGCTACACAAAATGGACTACTGATACTGCATTATTTAATATCAGGAATCAGAGGTAGTAAGGGGAAGAAGCTATAATTATGTTATGTGGATTATTCAGCCACATTTGAATGAGTGGATAGATCACGATTGTGGTCTAAGTTATGGATTTGGGGATTGTGCCCATGGTTACTGCACTTTGTTATGGCTGTGTATAACAGGATCAGAGTAACTGTATGATTACACACTGAGGGGAGCCAATCTAGAGCAATTCAGACAAATATTGATCTCAGACAAGGCTGTGATTAGCACCAGGATTATTCAATCTATACTTAGCACACATGGCTAAAGCTTTTACCAAGATCCGGGGCCTACCCCCTGTGATTGGGGAAGAAGAGATACAATGACTCACTTATTTGAACAGTACTTTCATCCTGGATAATACTGCTAAAGGTCTTCAGCACTCAATTCAAGTGTTGCATAGGTATGGCATAGAACTTGACATGGACACTAATATAAGTAAGACAAAGGTGATGGTAATGGGAGCCTCATCTCATAGCAAACCAAATGTAGATGGGAATTAAATGGAACAGAACTTAAAGTTGTACCCTCATATGTATAGCTCGGCATGACCATTTTCTCAAACCCCTCCAAAAAATAGCATGAAGAACTAAAAGATCAAATTATGAATAAGAACCCATTGATGAAAAATATGATCATATTGTCGGAAAAGCTGTTAAAGATTCTTTGGTTGGAACCACCATACAAGATTCTTGAACTGATAAATAACTTTTGCACTAAATTAAAAATCAAAGCTGGAAATTCATTGAATGTAGCGGCATAGAGTAAATAAAAGCGATATTCTCAGCACGCCACTCAAGGGTTTAATGTTGGAAGCGCAAGTGATTACCTTTTGAAATATTGTAGTTATGACCTTAAGCACTTCATAATGTTCATGAGATTTGATATGTTACCATGTTACGAGAATATAGGAGACTAGCAAGGTATACTGGTAGAAGACAGGAAATGTTGATTTTGTAAAGCTAGGTTGGAGACAACTAGACACATATTGACGAGCTTCCCAAAGCTGCAACAGTATTATGTAAAAGGTTATTCAAAACTGGTAAAAGATGTAACATCTATCTCGCAAGATCAATTCTGGCCTGCAATATACTCTGCCAGTTCATTGATTATAACGGGGGAGCCTATCATACATGGAACAGAGTGGCCTCATTCTTACAAAATGAGTAAACCTCACTTACATAGTTAGTATCGATGATAAAAGTGAAAATCATATGAAAAAACGTACCCATTTTATTGGATATTGATGAATGGAATGCAAATTGAAAATTGTGTACGATTTGTGTGGACTAGTTTATATGTATGTGATAATGAAATGACTGCATGAATTGTAAAAAGATGAATGGTAATGTTATCTTTTATATGATATATGTGTGTATTAATGAAATGTTATGGTTTCATGCTAAAGGTATTTCGGATAACCAAATGCACGTAAATAAAAATAATTAAATAAATCAACGACTGACTCCTATCAGTTATCTCTCCAGAGGTTTTCCCAGTGACTTTTACCTGTCCTCCAAAATCTACAACAGAGTGGCCTGCCCCCTGCTCAGCATGTCACGTTACATGCTAAAAAATGACAGTGCTGTACAGTACTTTTCACCAGACAAGCATTGCACTAGTGGTGGGACGGAAGCACGTTTGCATTAGAACACCCCTCCTAGACAAATTTGGTGGGACCAGAAAAATCCTGTTAGACTCTAGTTATTTTTTTCTTCTTTTAGTTACATTATTATGAGTATATTCCTGCTTGACTTTTACTCTTCTGCCCCCACCCTGCCTTGTATTTCAAATCCACTGTTATGCTATTGCTATGGCTATACCAGTTTCATGTTAATTCATGCAATGGGTACAAATATGTGATACCAGATATTTTTATAAGAGCCTTATGTGCTGCACCACATGACACATCCAGTAGTTGTTTTTATCCAGGGGCATCGTGTTCCACCACTTTTGACGGGGATTGGAAATAGATTTTGTATTTGCTTGATATATAAACAGCTCGAAAAGGGTTATGCATGCAGTGTAAAAGTAAAATGAACACTTGGAAATAGTTACCTCTGTTAATTCCCTATATTTCAATAATACATATCCCAAAATGGAAATAATTGTTTGCCATTCTCAGTGATGACAAGATTTCACCTTGGATAACATTAGTTTAGAGGGCGTTTGTGTACTTATACAAGGAGGTGGATAAAACGACCTATATTGACTGGTATTATAAAACCGACCTGACCTGTAGTTGTTACATGATTAAAGCCCAAGCATGGTCATGTAGCAATATTAATTGTATGGCAGTGGACAATTCAATTCTTAAATGCTCTTGTGATAATCACAATGCAATATTCTCTTAGAAATATTCCTCTCTGAATTAGACCAGTATGTGGAAATAGTAAGCCTGCTCAAATATTGTAACCGCCCGCTATTGAAATGCCCAGGACTCGTGTCTTTCTCTTTCACACTTTGGCATATAGATCTGTAATCATAAGCCACATGTTCATGAGTTGAACTATTCATATTGTATCTGAACGGGTGACAAAGCACAGTAAAAATGCATTCATCTGAAAACACTAAAGAACTGAAATATTTCGTTGAAGAAAATAATTTACGAGACTTAATCAGCAAAGTGTAATGCACAAAAGAAAACCTTTTAAACCGTTTTTACAATATCATACGTCAAAATTATGGATCAATTTCCATGATCCAATTGTGTCAGGTAAACAAATACAGAGCCGCTTGAACTTTAATTGCCGACATGATGTGTTTAGGATTAGATCCCTCCACAAGGTGGAGGAAAAGAAAATCTTTAATAAAGCAACAAGGACAAACGTTTCAAACTTTATAAAGCTGGCATTGTTTTGGTATATCAATATTCAAGCAGTGTGTGCTAATTAGCTGAGTTGTAATATATGTCAAATTGCACCTTTTTAAAACAATCCCGAATGTTACTCACCTCTCCTTCTTCAAGAGGATATCAGGGGAATATACACGATTCGAATTCTCAAAAGATTCATTTTTAATTGGCAAAATGAGGCTTCAGCACAGTAGCATTATCGGCTACCTGTGGAATTGTGTCAAAATGTGAAAACCTGTTGTCCTTGCAGTATTTTGTTTTTAGAATAGAAACAAAGTGCGATCCATTGTAGTTCACACTGTTACCAAAATATTATCAAGTAACTTTAATAGCATGCGTAATTAAATGCAGAACAGACTTGCATTGTGGATTGTGAATGGATTGGCATAACGTATGCTACTTACTACATTAGCTGTCTCTCTAAATATCATTTTACATGTAAAATCATTTAAGGGTACAAAGATGGAATGTGTCCTACTTGGTCATCTATTTAAGAAGGATACCATTCAAAGGTGACTAAATGGCATGCACCTTCATGGCTTGACACCTCACCTGGCTATTCCGATTGTCCAATCTCTCAGGTTCACTTTGGACAGCACTCTCTCCTTCTGATAGCACATCAACAAAAAGGACCAAATCGGCTGGAACCCACTAACGCTCTTCCAGAAGATAATATGCATCATTCCAGAAGCACAGTCTAGACTGTGTTAATCTTACACAATGATAGGTGACATGCCCTCCTCACCAGCATTCCTGCTAAGCACCTTGCTCTATTTAGGGCCATGCAAAATGCTGTCTACGACTCATAATGAGGAGCAAGAAGATCAACCACCATTCTCAATAACACATATATTGCACAATTCCATCTACCTGACACATACCTGAATGTGTGGGGTGGTCAGGGTGTCTCAACGTGTCACAATCATCAGCTGCCCATCTGGCAGCACACCTAGTGGTGTGTGCTTGCTAATGAGACCAAAAAGTGAATCAAAGCGCGTGTCGCAACCAACTGCTGCTGCAAGTAAGGTAACCAACATATGACGATATTTGCAATATATTTGTTATTGAGAAACATTAGCCACTGTCGTGGTGATTTTCATTTCAAGTCAGTCACAGTACCGACTTTGGTATGGTTCATTGCTTAATTCCAGTGTGTTTATTTATTCTCCCTTCTCTTTCCCTTCCCTTTTCCATTGTTTTCATTGCTTTGATTTAATGATGCACATTACACAATGATATTGTCCTATTGGACCATGTGATCATTGGCATTTTCGCAATATTTTGTCTCTTTTTAACCATGCTATTTGTCATATCAAATGTGTAATTGCAGTGGCGGGAGGTAACCACTGAATTCATTATGCAACATTTTCACACGTTCACTATTGATGAATCTTTCTGTTACCAGCATGTGGTTACACTTGGAAGAAGCCCACACCAAGATGTATGAAGTAGGGCCAAAACTGGGAATTTTTATTCTGCCATAGTAGCTTTCATTGACCCATGTCCACCCTCTTAAATTCCTCAGAAGATTGTTTTATAATGCCCTGAATTTTCCATCAATATAAGGCAAAATCATGTCCAATACACGATGGCTGTTTCAACTATTTGGATGGCCTGAGTCAGGTTGGTTTCAAACATAATTTCTGTCATCTTTCCCACATCCACATGCATGCCCAAGCATTAAAAGGTGTTTGAGACCACTGTGAAGGGCCATCTGGCGCAATTTCTGCATCACTGCCCAAGATTGGAAACAAAATCATTTTTGCCCAATTTACTTTCATTACTGAATGTCTAACACACTCTTTTGTTATCTCTATGACTCTCAGGCGGGAGGTTCCCTATGCATATTAGGGAACGCTATTTTGATCTGCCCATATTCCTAACTGATTACCCTGGGATCGGCCACTACCAGCCACCCAATCACTTTTGTCAATTTCTCAAGCACTTGATGTCAAACCTGCAGAATGTTACTGCAACCTCAGATGTTATGGGGAAAGCTCGCTTCCCCCAGGAAGCTGCATTTATTAGCCCAGGGTTATTCTCACTAATCCCCATTTTCTACACACTCGATACAGATTCTTACATTTGATGAGCTTGGGTCTTCTACTTGAAGCCACTTCTCTCGTATGCTGCAATGCACCCTGCCATTCATTTTCAGATTGATCCCCTGGTCCTGCATCCATTTGCCCTCTCGAGCCAGTTATTTGTTAAGAGTGTTTGTCTAAATGTTAACAATTCTCTGATCCAGAATGTTGAGTTCTATTTGTGGTGTTAGATATAAATGATGCTCGCCCCTAAAGTGTGCGGTCAAGATATGTCTATGTTTATGGAATTTGTAGAAGTTAGCTTGTTGCCAAATCATTTTTTGGGGCTCATTACGACCCAGGCGGGAAACCATGGTGCTAATAGCACCATGGTCCATGCCGGTAATTTACCAACTCCACCATGGAAAAAGGGGGAATTACCACCCCATTACAAGGTTGGCGGGGCGCTAATTCCCCCTTCCTCCATGGCCCTTCCCCATTCCCATTTTTGCCCCATAGGGCTCAATGGGAATGAAAAAGGCGCCAAGTACGGTACCGCAAATTGTGGTACCGTACTTAGCACCAAGGTCCCTTTGCGGGTCCCTACTTTAACGGGTGGTGTAGACCAGCCGCTAAGGTCGGGTCCCACAAAGGGACCTCGTAATCAGGCGCTAATGGGTTAACGGCGCCGCAGCCTTTTACTGCGCTGTTAACCCATAAGTGCCAGGGTCGTAATGAGGCCTTTGTTTGGATTTTATATATACTTATAATCAATCCTAGCCTCCGGATTTTTTCGATGAAGTTAATTCCTTTTCCCTTCTCGGACAGACAACATTTTTTTTTTTTACATGTCTATTGTTAAAGATCACGCTTAGGGACAATAGCCACTGCAGATTTAAAAACTCTCTCAACTGCACAACTGCCGGTGGTTCAGGTCAGCAAATTTAAAGCAAAGTCAAAGCAGCTCACAAAAGTTCCAGTGGCCAGATGGACTCCATGCTGTAACAATACTGAATTGGTTCATCATACCTCCCCATGGGTGAAGTACCAAATAAATAGGAATCAAGTGTCTGCACGGCTGATGGTTTCCCTGTCTGTTCCACTTCATGACAAATTTGTATTCAGGTTGTCTGAAGCACTGTAGAGGGTGCTCCATAACATCTCTTCCCCATAGGCCGAACCTGCACAGCTTATAATACTGTAAAGAGGTGCCAGTGATGTCCTACTCATGGGAGGCCTCCACTGTTAAGCTTGCCATTGTCAAAGTAATGCTGCTTGAGGTTTTTCCTTTTGCCTGCATTCCTTCAGAAATCTATGTTTGCACATTTACACACTGTCTCTTTGCAATCCTTGCTCTGTGTGAGTCGTCCTTCTCTGACAGAAACACATACATATGAAAGACAGACCTTTTTTTCTTGGAATGTTGGTGCATAAAGGAAACCACAATATACTCTATGTTACCTTGAAATCTAACTACCCATGGACTACCACACAAGGTTGGAATGTGGTCCCTCAACAGCTGTGTACCATCTGTATCACCTTCCATCATGTAGCCGACTAGACACATATAACTCCCAAGCCGCCAATGTTCTACACAGGCATGCCCAGTGCCTCCTTTCACTGGGGCAGATCCTTCAGCCCTGCCACAAAACACCACTATGAAGGGGCACGACCTTCAGCATACCCCACAAAACTTTCCAAATAATTTCCTAAACCAAATGTAATCTTACTTGGCATGACCATACCCCTTGCCCACTACGAAAAGACCTTTGACCTGACCCTAACATTCGACAATGGCCACATTGATGTCATACGCAGCCGGGCCAATTGGCGGATACTTCCGCATTGGAAGCTCTGGTGCAGACCGTAGTTCCAGCACATTGTGTTTGCTTATGCGCAGTCTCGGTCTAGTTCTCCTGCAACATGGCGGTCGCTGGGAGGTACTTCAGCCTCTCTCTCCCAGCGATCGCTGCGTTGCAACCCCGTAGTTTCTGCTTACTGCCTTTGGGTGAGAACGCTAGGTTTTCCGGCTCGCGGCTTGTCCGCTCTATTCCTTTAGCCTCTCCTCGATTCTGGCGAGGCTCTTTTCCCTCTCTCTCGCTCTCTATCTCTTACCTCTCTTTGGTTTTGCTTTGGCTTCCCTTCTGTTCCCGCGGCTCGCTCCGGCCCGCCGGCATGAGTCTCTCTCGCAACTCCTTCTTGCTGAGCGAGGGCTTCCTGGTCTCCGCCCCTATCAGCTCCTGTCTGCTTCCTCCAATCCTCAGTAGCCGACCACCCACTCTTCCGCTACCGCTGGATACTACGTACCATCAATATCTTTGGAAGACTCCTGCTTGGCCTCCTTCCTTACAAGGGTTTTTTCAGCCGTAAAGGCTTTTTCCCTTGTCGCTGCTACGGGAGAGGAGTCCCAGGACTGCTTGTTTCAAGCATTCACTGTGGCTTCCTCTCGTGGTAGACAAGTGTCTTCGGCTACGAAGAGAGACTTCTGTTCACGTCGGCATCTTAATATGGAGGAGTTGGAGGATTACCGATCAGGTGAGGAGAGTGGGGAGGAGTGGGAGACACAATTGGACAGTGTGCAACGCCAAGAGAACACAATGTCGGCAGAAGAACAGATCCAGGAACTCTGGAAGGCGGTTCAGGGCTTGTCACAAGAGTTACAGACGGTTAAGGCTGAAAACGTAGTTCTACGACAACTTGCCACGACTCGAGAGGTTCCGCCTGCTGAACTACCGATAATGTCGCTCCCTTCGGGGAAGTTTGATGGTTCGCCAAAGAAGATAAAAGAATTTATGGAGGCTTGTGTGGTGTACTTTACATTTAGGCCTCATTCCTTTGCTACCGATCAATCCAAGGTCGGATTTTTGATCTCAAACATGACTGGTAACGCCCTTGCTTGGGCCACGCCATTGGTGACCAGTGCCAATCCCATATTGCATGACTTTGCCGGGTTTCAGGCATTACTGAAACAGACATTTGAGAGACCAGAACTAACCTTCACTGCATGCGAGGACTTGTCGGATGTACGTGAAGAGGCCTCAGATGTCCTAACATATATATCTCGATTTAAGACTCTGGCGGCAGGAGCGGGTTGGCCGGAGCAAGCCCAGTACGCCATATTCAGAAGGGGCCTAAGAGAAGAGATCAAGGACGAGCTTGCCAGGTCCTCCCGACCACCGACTTTTGCTGATCTGCTATCATCCATTGAATATTGTCTTCAGGAACTCCGAGCAGAACGCTGCAAACATCTCGTCGCAACAAGCCCTCCTGCATCCAATGCATCTACGTCTTCTTCTCACTCCTCCTCCCACTCCCTCGAAGAGCCGATGCAGATCGGAGCTACCAGGGGTCCTCTTTCATTTGCTGAGCGAAGATGGAGAAAGGAAAGGGGACTTTGTGCCTATTGTGGGTCTGAGCAGCACCAGCTTAAAGATTGCCCGGTGGTTCCAACCAGATCACAGGGAAACAAACTTCCTCGGCGCCAGTAGGGACTTGGTTCCGAGGATCAACTTACGACTTATTTAGTCCCTATGTTTCTCTCTCAATTTCAGCTCCCAACACTTTGGAGGATTCCAGGCTGATGGTTATTCCTGTACGTATTGAATCCCGGGGAAGGTCTATAGATGCCCTAGCCCTCCCGGATTGTGGGGCGGCCGGAAACTTTGTGGACACTCTCTGGGCAGAGAAGGTGGGCCTTCATAGGTTAGCCCGCAAAGAGGATCAAAAGGTAGAAGGTGTGGATGGATCTCCCCTCTCTTCGGGTCTTATAACCCATACCACGGAGGAACTAGGAGTCACCATCTTCCAACATAGAGAAGTTCTCAAATTCGATAACATTCGAGCAGCGCATTTTCCTATAATTTTAGGAATTACCTGGCTTCGCAAACACAATCCTCAAGTAAACTGGACCAGCAACCAGTTGAGTTTTCTGTCTCTGTTCTGCAGACAACATTGTCTCTCAGGATCATTTCAGAGTGATCACCTGACTTTGACGGTGTTAACAAGTGACCATGTGAGAGTCCACGCCTTACCACATTATTGTTTACCCTACCAGGAGGTCTTCAAGGAGACAATACCTGCGGATCTGCCTCCACACAGGCCTGAGGATTGCACCTTGGAGCTAGAACCAAATGCTTTGGTTCCTTTCAGCAGGATGATTTCCTTAACCCAAACTGAGAGACAGGTATTAAGGAACTATTTGGATACTAATCTGCAAAATGGCCTTATTCAACCTTCCAAGTCTCCGGCAGGAGCTTCTTTGTTTTTCATAAGAAAGAAGGACTCCACCGATTTGCGTCCTTGCATAGATTACAGAGGACTAAATAAGGTTACAATCAGAGACCGCTATCCCATGCCGCTCATATCAGAGATCATAGAGGCCGTACAGGGGGCCCGCATATTCACCAAACTAGACCTTCGGAACGCATACCATTTGCTTCGCATTGCCAAGGGTGATGAATGGAAGATGGCATTTCGCACCCCGTTCGGATTATACGAATACAAGGTAATGCCATTCGGTTTGGTAAATGCCCCAGCCATATTTCAGCGATTCATGGATCGATTATTTTCTGATCTACTACTGGTTACAGTCATCATCTATCTGGACGACATTCTGATTTACTCATCTGATTTGGAATCCCATATCATTCATGTTACTCAAGTACTGGAGCACCTTCAAAGCTATAAACTTCTGGTCAAACCCGAGAAGTGCGTATTTGCAGTCTCCTCCGTTCACTATCTCGGATACATTCTCTCTGGAGAAGGGATTTCCATGGATTCAGGCAAGGTCGCTGCTATACTCGATTGGTCCTCCCCAGACAACGTAAAGGAGGTACAAAGATTTCTTGGCCTCTCAAACTTCTACAGGAGGTTCATTCCAAACTTCTCAGAGATAGTTATTCCCATTACAAGACTCTTGAGCAAGGATTCAGGGCCTTTCCTATGGTCACCCGAAGCTGAACAGGATTTCAGGAACTTAAAGAGATTGTTCTGTTCCGCTCCGATTCTTCGACATCCGGATCAAAACCGACAGTTCATTGTTGAGACTGACGCCTCTGCCATGGCTATAGGGGCGGTTCTTTTGCAAACCTATGATGGTGTGGAACATCCAGTCGCCTATCTCTCAAAGACTTTGTCTCCTAGCCAACTCAACTATTCGGTTCTAGAAAAGGAACTACTCGCTATGAAACTGGCTTGTGAAGATTGGCGACATTTACTGATGGGTGCGCGACATCCTTTTCTCATTAGGACAGACCACAAGAATCTCAAGGCATTACAAAACATGGAGTGCATAAATTCAAGGCAAGCCCGATGGGCTTATTTTTTTGCCCAATACGACTTTCATAACACCTATCTACCAGGTACCTCAAATAGGGTTGCAGATGCCTTGTCAAGGAAGGAAGTACCTGGGGACTGTGTCCCTCATTACCGAGAAGTTATGTTCAAGAGGAACAAGATCCTGGGACTTGTCAATGTTTTCTTTCAAGAAGTGAAGACCGCGTTGGCATCTGAAAGGCCGAAGTTTCTGAGGTTACGAGGAGGGAAATATACCGAGAAGGAAGGTTTAGTGTTTTACGGTAACCAACTGTACATTCCAGATGGCCCTTGGCGTAAGAAGATCATTCATTGGTGCCATGATCCACTTACCGCGAGTCATAGAGGAGTACATAACACTACTGAACTTATTGCAAGAAGGTTCTTCTGGCCTGAATTGAAAGGAGAGGTTAAGGAATATATCAAGGCCTGTCCAATATGCGCCAGAGCGAAATATCCATCTGGCAAGCCCTTAGGTTTGCTAACCCAACTAGAGATGCCAACACGCCCATGGGGTCTCGTCTCTACCGATTTTATTGTGGATCTACCAGAGTCCAATTCCTGTACTTGCATCATGGTGACGATAGACACTTTCACAAAATTGGCACATTTTTCCCCGCTACCTGGCTTACCTACCGCCACTCAGATGGCAGAGACCTTTACACGAGATGTTTTTCGACTACATGGCTTACCTGACAAGATTATTTCAGACCGAGGTAGTCAGTTAATCTCAAACTTCTGGAAGGCTTTGTGTTCCTGAGTTGGCGTGGAAAGAGCACTTTCTTCTGGTTTCCACCCGCAGTCGAATGGCCAGACGGAACGACTGAACGCCACCTTGAAGCAATATCTGAGATGCTATACCAACCGACATCAAGACAACTGGGTGTCATTGTTACCCACCGTGGAATTTACATACAACAATTCTACACATTCCGCGATAAGTCTTACTTCTTTTCTTTGCACGAATGGAGTGCATCCTCGATCCATTTTTCCCATGATTCCAGTTCCTACCAACTCTCCCACCGCGGAAGCAGTGCTTCAGTCCATTGTGGAGGCGCATAAGACTGCTGAACTCAGTCTGAAAAGGAGCAGGATCCGAAACAAGGAACGGGTGGACAAACATCGGCAGGGCTGTCCCGATTGGAAGGAGGGAGACAAGGTGTGGCTCTCTACTAAATTTCTGCCTCGATGGGTTCATCCTTCCAAACTTTCTCCTCGCTTTTTGGGACCTTTTTCTATTCTATCTAAGATCAACCCTGTCTCTTTCAGATTGAAATTGCCTCCCACTCTCAGTCGCATTCATCCTGTTTTTCACTCCTCCCTTCTCAAACCTTTTGTTCCGGATCCCCACCAAAGATCTCTTCCCCGTCTGCAGGTTCAAGGCTCTGGAAGTACGAAGGAATACGAAGTTTCGGCTATTTGTGACTCCAGATTCTACAGGGGACGCTTGGAATACTTGGTCTCGTGGAAGGGTCGGAGGTTGGGAACCGGTCTCCCACATACATGCCCCCCAGTTGTTGAGTGGTTTCCATCGGCTTTTCCCGGGAAAGCCTGGGGGGTTTTGCTTTGAGAGGGGGCATACTGTCATACGCAGCTGGGCCAATTGGTGGATACTTCCACATTGGAAGCTCTGGCGCAGACCGTAGTTCCAGCACGTTGTGTTTGCTTACGTGCAGTCTCGGTCTAGTTCTCCTGCAACATGGCGGTCGCTGGGAGGTACTTCAGCTTCTCTCTCCCAGCGATCACTGCGTTGCAATGCCGTAGTTTCTGCTTACTGCCTTTGGGTGAGAACGCTAGTTTTTCCGGCTCGCGGCTTGTCCGCTCTATTCCTTTAGCCTCTCCTCGCTTCTGGAGAGGCTCTTTTCCCTCTCTCTCGCGCTCTCTCTCTTACCTCTCTTTGGTTTTGCTCTCCTTCTTGCTGAGCGAGGGCTTCCTGGTCTCTGCCCTATCAGCTCCTGTCTGCTTCCTCCAATCCTCAGTAGCCGACCACCGACTCTTCCGCTACCGCTGGATCCTATGTACCATTAATATCCTTGGAAGACTCCTGCTTGGCCTCCTTCCTTACAAGGGTTTTTTCAGCCATCAAGGCTTTTTCCCTTGTCGCCTGCTACGGGAGAGGAGTCCCAGGACTGCTTGTTTCAATCATTCACTGTGGCTTCCTCTCGTGGTAGACAAGTGTCTTCGGCTACGAAGAGAGACTTCTGCTCACGTCGGCATCTTAATACGGAGGAGTTGGAGGATTACCGATCAGGTGAGGAGAGTGGGGAGGAGAGGGAGACACAATTGGACAATTGATCCCCAAACCCTTAATATTGTCACTGATGCTGGGCTGGTGCCATGCAAATCGCCTACTTCCACTGGGTATAGTCCTTTCAGCACTCCATCAGAATCCCCACTGAAACCAGGGCACAGCATTCAGCCCATTCTTACCTACCACTCACAGTGAGCATCCTTATCGTTTAACTAGACATGGAATTCAAACAATCTCCATGCCTGCTTACACTGGGAATGGGCTTTCAACTGAGCCCCACAAACGCAAATATCAGTGCAGAGGGCCTTTCGAAAAGCATATGGGTTCACAGGACACAGGTGCCCTTCTGTAGTTGCCACATGTGGTCCTCGGATCTGTGGATATGGTACATGGGGTATATGAGGTCTCTATCATGGCCATATGTAGTCTAGCGCCATTGATACACCTGTAAAGCTAATACAGCCTTTGGAGTGGAAAATGTTTCCGTGGGCCAATTGGATTGTCTGCAGGCATATTTGGTCTGTGCAAGCCTCCCAATGGGTCCAGTATGATCTATAAGGGATCAATATACTTCGGGTAGCCCACCAAACATTGCATGGAAGGTCATTATTTGAAACCGTTTTGTGTATCCTACCTTTGTAGTGCCCCCTACCACCTTACCACCCTAGGGTCTGTTGATCTGATCCAGAGGAATGCAGGATTGCAGTCTAACGTAGGTTGCAGCACAAGAGCCTGACAAACCTGCAACACGTATATGATTCAAAATATATACACCTGCAACATTTGTTTACAAATTATCACCTACCAGATGGACAGTCTTTCAAATGACCCATTTCCTTCTTTGTAGGTCCACTGTTGCAGTACCTCATAGCTGAACAGAGAACATGAACACAAGCAAGAAGTAGCCAGTGAGGTAGCCATAACGGCATATGTGAGTCTACAGCCCATACTGACCAATCCCGGATATAGGTTATCGATTTCCCCTTCTTATGGCTGATAGAAAGATTTTGAGAAAACGAAAAAAGGATCATACCTCAGACCAGACACACAATCCTTGTAAAAATGAGACCTGAATACATTCTGCGACTTCAGTTGTAGCTGTGGCCAAAAATCTGTTTCTGGAGAAAGAATAGGAAAATCTGCATTTTAGGACTTATATCTAGCGGCACACAATGTTCTAAAAAAAATCAGTCCCAAGTCTATATTATTGATTGGGAAGTTGTGTGCAGATTCGTTGAAGATGCCAAACGTATACCCCTAGTACCAGCATGAATTTTAAACATATGACCCACTGCATAAGTTATAAAGACCTACCTCATAAGCTGTATAGACCAACCACTTAAGCTGTAATGATAGAAGTATGTTTGCAGTGCTTTTATAATGTTAATGTTAATGTTAAAATGCATGTACCCCTGTAACTAAGCTCTTGCAAGTAACAGCGCCTCAATGCCCCTGGCCAACACATCCCTCTCAGTGTGCAGAAATCCTTCCCCTGGGAACAGTTCATCAAAGGAAACTCTCCCTGGAGATGCTGAGCACCAGAGTCCTTTTGAAGTCAGCATACATGGAAATGGAATAAAGTTCGAGTAGCCAGAGGAGAGAGCAGGTTGAGAGTGGGTTTATACTGAGCTTGGTTTCTGCTGGGGCTGTTTACAACTTCCTAACAACCTGATGTCCTGCAGACAAAGCACTCAGGGTACAATGTGAAAAGGACCCTTGTTCAAACATCCTGTTTTGGGCTCCTTACAGCAGGATTGCTTTAGAAAAATTCTAATGTAACACTTTGCCATATAAGGATATAAACCCTCTCCATATTGTATTTATCTCACAGGTAGATTAATGATTCATTGAGTCTCTGTTGGCAATCCAAATTCCTCTGCCATTGAAATATAGACAGAAGGTATCCAAGGCAGAGATAAGCTCTGCTCCATAACCATTCCCAGGGAACAGTGGGTATGACACTGCTGTGGGCACAAACCTCTCTGCTGCCTCTACACAGGAGTCAGCATTCTTCTCAGTGGACAGAAAGGACTCCCTATACCTGCCAGGCAACTTTCTGCAGTGTACGTCGGAACAAATAACTTGCCTTGTCCCTCTAGAACCTGGATTGGGCTCCCCAGGAACCCAAAAGACTAGAAGCAGCTCATCTGACTTCAAGCCATAAAGACAATGGCTCGATCCATTTAAGTGGATCAACTGATTGGAAGTCCCCCTTGAATTGCTGGAAGCCATAAAATTGGCCATCTTGAATGCTGACACAACCCCGCCAAATTAGCATTTATTTGCCAGATGTGACCGCTGCCTCGGAATGGTGCAAGCTATTGACTTGACCATGTCGAACACTGACTCAACCCAACAACATTAATCCAACCCAGCGCCAACTCACCAGTGAGAAAGCAGAACTTGAATGTCTCAACACCGGCTAGATCACAGTAAAATAACCTAGACAGCTTGTTCATTGCTTTTGATTTTAACTCTGCTTGTGTTTCTATGATTGCCATCTCAGAACATTTCTGAACATAAAAGATTCCCTCTGCTCTAGGCCAAGATGTGATGGAGGTATACCTGCCAGGCTGTGCCTGTTTCAGCTTTATGACTAGCATAACTGCTAGGTTGGTAGTAGCCATGGGATGTGTAGGTGGTTTAGACACTAATCATACACTCTCTGCTGTACTCTTACAGAGCAACAGCATTTTCATCACACTGTGCCATTTCATGAGGGGACTAGCCATATGCAAATCTCTCTGGTACTGCCATCAATGTGAGCCGCTCTATTAGCAACATAGTCACCTTGATCAGAATCTTTGACCCATAAAAGAAACTATGCATTGTTTTCTAAGGAAGTGAAGCGGTAAGAAGGATAGAATGAAAACAATTTGAAACAATGGATTTAAAACTCGGGCATCAGGATGATTCCCTCACCCCACAAATAAATTAGCAACACATTTACATCATGTGAGGATGACTAAGTAGTCAAACAGCTCTGCATGAACAACAGCCAGGATCAGATACTGCTTTGGATCCTTTTTAATTGTGGTGTTGTACCTATGATGAACCAAAATGTAACAGGTGAAGTTAGAGTAATTCCTCTGTACCTGATGATTATGCCAAAACACTGCGTGTTGATGTGTTTCTTTCTCTCTCTCTCTCTCTCTCTCTCTCTCTCTCTCTCTCTCTCTCTCTCTCTCTCTCTCTCTCTCTCTCTCTCTCTCTCTCTCTCTCTCTCTCTATGTATATATATCTATTACATGGCCACAGTAGTGGCCATGTAGTTATGGTTAAGTTGCTGTTTCCATAGGAAGAGCTCTTTTTGGGCGGCTTATAACTTCGCTCTCCCTGGACGGATCCTCACCAACCTTAGCAAAAAAAGTATTTGGGTCACTCTGAATTTTTTTGCAAAATTTGGTGAGGATTCGTCCAGGGGGGGCATAGTTATAGGGGGGGTCCCAAAACTTTGTTTTTTCCCATAGACTGAATGAGAAATATTTTTTTGCTCGCGTCTACAGCCCAAACCGCTGGACGGATTTTCACCAAATTTGGACCAGGAGCAGCGGCTTGGTCCCGAAAGCATGCTTTTGCAAATTTGGTGAAAATCCGTCCAGTAGTTTTATTAAAATGACCAAAAAGTAGGTAAAAAAAAAATTGTGATATCTGTGTTCGGTCCGCGGGCACACTTCTCTGTTCGCTCCGTGGACAGTGTCCTGATTGGCCAATTGGCTTGCGTGATGTTGGCGGACATGCAACGTGTTCGCTGATTGGACGGCGTGGAGCGTGAAGCGCGTCAGATTTTCGGTAGCGCTCGCCATCTTGGATTCGCAGTCGTCCGCGGACAGCGCGGTGAAACTTTGTTCAAAATTTGTATTTAGTAGAGTGTGTTGGTGTGTAGGAGTGTTTGGGGAGGGTGGGAGTGTATGAGATGGGATGAAAGTTGTGTTTTTTTATGTGTTAGACGTTCTTTTTGTGTTCGATTTGTCTGCGGACATCACGGGTGTTCTGAAATGTTCTAAATAAACTGAATGGGGGGTGTTCTGAGGACTCAATATGTGTCCGTTTTGTATGCAAGCAAACTGAAACTGTTCTAAGAACACTCACAGTGTCCTGAAATGTTCACAAATAAACAAAATGGGGGTGTCCTGAGGACGCTGTCCGTATTGTTCGTTGTCAAGTTGAATATGTTCTAAGAACACTCGCGGTGTCCTAAAATGTTAGCAAATACACAAAATGGGGGTGTTCTGAAGACGTTGTCGAACACTCGCTGTGTCCTGAAATGTTCGCAAATATGAATGGGGGTTGTGGCTGACAAGTTGAATGTGTTCTAAGAACACTTGCTGTGTCCTTAAATGTTCGCAAATAAACAAAATGGGGGTGTCCTGAATACGCTGTCTGTATTGTTCTCTGTCAAGTTGAATGTGTTCTAAGAACACTCGCGGTGTCCTGAAATGTTCGCAAATAAACACAATGGGGGTGTTCTGAAGATGTTTCTAAGAACACTCGCGGTGTCCTAGAATGTTCGTAGGGGGTGTCCTGAAGGCGTAGTCCCTATTGTTCGCTGGCAAGTTGAATGTGTTCTAAGAACACTCGCGGTGTCCTGAAATGTTAGCAAATACACAAAATGGGGGTGTTCTGAAGACGTTGTCGAACACTCGCTGTGTTCTGAAATGTTCGCAAATATGAATGGGGGTTGTGGCTGACAAGTTGAATGTGTTCTAAGAACACTTGCGGTGTCCTGAAATGTTCGCAAATAAACAAGATGGTGGTGTTCTGAAGACGCTTCTAAGAACACTCGCGGTGTCCGGGGAATGTTCCTGAGGACGCTGTCTGTATTGTTCTCTGTGAAGTTGAATGTGTTCTAAGAACACTCGCGGTGTCCTGAAATGTTCGCAAATAAACAAAATGGGGGTGTCCTGAGGACGCTGTCCGTATTGTTCTCTGTCAAGTTGAATGTGTTCTAAGAACACTCGCAGTGTCCTGAAATGTTCGCAAATAAACAAGATGGTGGTGTTCTGAAGACGCTTCTAAGAACACTCGCGGTGTCCGGGGAATGTTCCTGAGGACGCTGTCTGTATTGTTCTCTGTCAAGTTCAATGTGTTCTAAGAACACTCGCGGTGTCCTGAAATGTTCGCAAATAAACAAAATGGGGGTGTTCTGAAGACGTTTCTAAGAACACTCGCGGTGTCCTGGAATGTTCGTAGGGGGTGTCCTGAAGGCGTAGTCTGTATTGTTCGCTGGCAAGTTGAATGTGTTCTAAGAACACTCGCAGTGTCCTGAAATGTTCGCAAATAAACAAAATGGGGGTGTCCTGAGGACGCTGTCCGTATTGTTCTCTGTCAAGTTGAATGTGTTCTAAGAACTCTCGCGTTGTTCTGAAATGTTCGAAGGGGGTGTCCTGAGGACGCTGTCCGTATTGTTCTCTGTCAAGTTGAATGTGCTCTAAGAATACTCGCGGTGTCCTGAAATGTTCGCAAATAAACAAAATGGGGGTGATCTGAAGACATTTCTAAGAACACTTGCGGTGTCCTGGAATGTTCATAGGGGGTGTCCTGAAGGCGTAGTCCGTATTGTTCGCTGGCAAGTTGAATGTGTTCTAAGAACTCACGTGTTGTTCTGAAATGTTTGTAGGGGGTGTCCTGAAGATGCTGTTTGTATTGTTCTCTGTCAAGTTGAATGAGTTCTTAGAACACTCATGGTGTCCTGAAATGTTCGCAAATAAACAAAATGGGGGTGTTCTGAGGACATTGTCCGTATTGTTCGTTGTCAAGTTGAATGTGTTCTAAGAACACTCGCGGTGTCCTGAAATGTTCGCAAATAAACACATGGTGGTGTTCTGAAGACGCTTCTAAGAACACTTGCGGTGTCCGGGGAATGTTCGTAGGGGGTGTCCTGAGGACGCTGTCCGTATTGTTCTCTGTCAAGTTGAATGTGTTCTAAGAACACTCCCAGTGTCCTGAAATGTTCGCAAATAAACAAAATGGGGGTGTCCTGAGGACACTGTCTGTATTGTTCGGTGTCAAGTTGAAAGTGTTCTAAGAACTATCGCGTTGTTCTGAAATGTTCGTAGGGGGTGTCCTGAAAACGCTGTCCATATTGTTCGCTGGCAAGTTGAAAGTGGTCTAAGAACACTCATAATGTCCGCGGACATTAAAAGTTTCCATAGACCATAGTTGAAATGTTTGACTCTATGGATGTGATATGCTGAGGTGGTTGTTGCCAGGGCATAGAGTCTTGGGTGCATGGCCATTTGGCCATGCACCCAAGACTCTATGCCCTGGCAACAACCACCGCAGCATATCACATTCATATTTGCTTATAACTTTGGGTGAAAAACAAATGTATAAGGAACAAAGGTATTAGATACTATGGATGTGATATGCTGCTATGGTTCTCCGTATTATTGTATAGTTACTGTTTGGTCTAGTAACCGGAGTACATGTATTTCTTGTTAATTTCTGTGATAAAAGAAAATAGCATGTTAGTATTAGCATTTTGTAATGACTTATTACATTGTATAATCAATATACTTTTTTTTTGGACCCTCATATTTAGTAGATTACAAATCAGAGTACTGTACAATTTGATCAGTTTCTGTATTTGTTGCTAAAATCATTGGGTCTGTGGGAGAAAAAAAAATCCATTTTGGATTAAAAAAAACCTTTTTCTGTTATGCTACAGTTTATTTGTTTGTTTGTTTTCAGTGTTCACTTGCTGTTTCTGGCTAATGCTTTATACTTTGGCTTGTTGTATTTTTTTGGAGCAGTAACATATTATTTATTTGTTTTGATAATATAACATTTTGGAGCAGTTAGATACCAATTGGCATATTCTAACTGTCTATTTTTTTTCTATATTTTAGTCGTATTGATTTATCTATTTCGATATTGTAAAATTTTGGGACAGTTGGATACCAATTGGCGTGTTCTAAATGTGTATTTTTTGGTCTAATTTAATGGTATTCATTTATCTGATTAGTTGTTATACAATAGATAGCTTTTGGAGTATTCTAACAGTTTATATTTTTTTAACACAAGTTTACTTAGGGTTAAAATACAGTTTAGTTATAAAATTTTGGTTTTTAAGAACATCAAATAAATGTTTGTAAGATTTCCTGGTAATCTCTGCTTTAGAGTAATGGTACTATCATTACATTCAAACCATCCACATTTCTTTTTTATATATGCAGTGTAGTGCCCTGAATTGGTTGTGGCTCCTGCATGGTAGATTATACCTATTGTTGTGAAGGTTTTCTTACCAAGTGATATTTGACCATCTGTGAATCCAGTCAGCTTGCAGTTGTTTTTGGTACCATCTGCATTGTAACGTAGAAGCATTAGTATTACTTATTTACTATGTGTTTGTATTACTAACGTGGAGCGATTATCTGAATTGCAGGTAGAGCATAATCTAGCATGGTTTGCATTGTGTACAAGTCACTGAAATGGAATGGATTCACAATTTGGTATTGATATATATGAAGCGTTCATTGGGGATTTCTTCTTCTGTCACATTGTTGCAGAGAGTGCATGTATGTTTCCGCATGTATGAAATCTGAAAGATTTCATTTATAGGTCTTGTTTTGTTTTCCAGTACTTGTAGTAAGTACATTAGAAATTCTTGTGGATCTTCCTGTGAGTTATAGTGAATTTCACCATTCCAGCACAGTAGTCCAATTGTTGTCTTATTCCATAAACACTATACGTGTTGTCAGGATTGTTTGCTGCATTTCTGTGAAGTACTAACATTTGCAAACACAATGGGTCTGTACTGTGTAAGTAAATGTTGTCAACAATTGGTGGTAATTGAAATAGAATATTCATTGCTACATTTGCGTAGCAACTTACACCAACTATATTTGAGAATTTAAATGGTCCAGGTAGTTCTGTATATAACTGTTTTTTTGGAGTTTGTCTTCCTTCTTTAAAGAAGTACCTGGTTTACTTTACCTAATTGATTCTTTTTTGCTTGTGGTACTTGATGAAGTATTAGTTTCTTTTACTCTCTTTGGAGGATTTGCAGTGACATCCTGTTGCATTTCTGTTTGATTTATTTTTCTTTTATAACGTTTTACTTTTTGTGGAACAGAATATGTGTTTAGGTGGGGGGTGTATAGTGAGCAAAGTCTATTGTATTCTAAAATGCAAGGAATATCAGCGTTTATTTTACTTGCATCAAAGTTGATTAGAAATAGTCCGTCAAGTGTACGTAAGCGTGATAGTGCTACATAGCTCATGCCTTCTTTAAAGACTGTGTTACCAATATCTATCATTGCTTTGTCTAGGGTAAGACCTTGTGATTTATGAATCGTAACTGGGTATGGGAGAGTTAGAGAAAATTGTTCTCTGCGTACATACATATCTTTGAAGAGAAAGAATCTAGCTGTTGAGCGTCCTATCCTTTTTACTTCTGAAAGTTTGTCAAAGAGTATATTGACAAACTGAATTTTGTTGTCGCGTGGGTATGTTTGAAAGCCAACAACTGTACCCAGTGCTCCATTAACTAGTCCTTGGTCCACGTCAAGGTTACATTTAAGCATTACTCTGCAATTTAAGGATAATTTTAATATCTTTTCTAAGCCTGCTGTGTTTGAGATTGATTTTTCTAAACTATTTAGTCTTGTTGTGGCTTGGTCACACATGGGTAGTGTCATACCATGTACATCTAGTTTGTCTGTGGCGCTAATTTCCATGATTGGTTGCATTTCTTTACTTAGCATGATTTCATTGAATTTGAAACAGCTTGCAAGAGTTGGCATTAAGGCCATACAATTGACATTTTTGTGGGCTAATTGTTCCATAACATATGTAGCACATGCATTATTGCCATAAAGTGCATTAATGTGCCGGGTTTTCAATATTGCTTCTGCTTCTTTAGAAAGTATACCAACTTTGATACTTTTTAAAATGTTGGCATAAATGAGACCTGCAGATTGCTGCATGTTTTCTGCTAATTCTTTGTATTGGAAATGTTGCCAAAGGTTGACATTTCCAATGCTGCCAACAGTTTTATGGCAGAGTTTGTGTCCTAATGTTTTAAAAATAGGCTCACCTTTTACTGGTGTTAATTGAAGCAGATCTCCAAAAATAATAATGTGTTTCCCTGCAAAGAGCTCTTCATAGTCTGTTTTGAGTACCTCTTGTAATCTGAGGTGAATCAAAGCTAACATCAGGTTGGAGACCATGCCCACTTCATCTATTAGTAGCATTTTCATTTGTTTCAATACTCTGCGTAATTCCATTGCAGCTTCTGCGGAAAGTTTGTAATAGTCTAATTTGTTCTGGTGTTCTACTGGTAATAGTAGTAATCGGTGTAATGTAACACCACCTATGTTGTAGGCAGCTAAACCTGTGGGGATAGTGACAAAAGCTGACAGTTTGTTGTTTGTCAATTGTTGAAGGAACTTACTAATGATTTTGATTAGGAATGTTTTACCAGAACCAGCTTCACCACTGACGTACAGTAGTATAGGTTTATAATTATGTCAGGAAGATTCTTTATTTTCATGTTTTACACCATGTGCAATTTGTTTTGTTACTTCTTGAAAAAATTCTACTTTGCTCATTATTTAGTTTTGATTGTAGTATAGTTAAGTCTTCTTTATCTTCATACTGACACATGGTGTTTTCTACTTCTATCATAGCTAATTCTGCCTCATTTATTATTAGTGGTTCTCCCAGTGGTTCTTGGCTTCCTGTTACAGAAGGTTGACTACTGTCAGGAGAGTCCTTATCTAGTTGGGCTTGGAGTTCTTCTTCGTGTTGCTGTTCATTGTGCAACATTGTTTTGTACTGTGTAAAGTTTACATCAGTTATAGTGCTTTCATTTGCTTTGAAAGCATCCTCATATGAGTCATAGTTATCTAATAATTGTTCTTCTTTTCTCCATGGTTTGAAGAGTTGTAGCAGGGACATGTAATATACTTCTTTATGTTGAGGAGTCTTTAATGACAATTTGATATGATTAATTAAATTTGGTTTAGTGAGTTTAACTAAGCTGCCTTCACAGTTTGTCACTCTATATTTAACTTTTTTTTTCATCAGGTTTCATATTATTTTTGTATGTGTAGTTTTGGGCTATGTGGTATAGACACATGTTTTCCAAAGTATTACTTCTGTTTGGGTAGTATGTGTCCAATAAATTGTTTTTTAAAATGTCTTGGCTGTTGGGATCATGTTTGGCTATTATTTCTATATCTTCATATGATTTTAGGACTCTTTTTCCAGATTTAGCTGGACCAAGACTTAGCCATACTATATTATCAGATTTACCATATAATGCAGTACCAGTTAAACGATCAGCTGCGTCATATGATCCACATTCTCTATGGGTGAGCATTTTTATGCCCACACTGTATAATTTCTGAGATACTGTTTTATCTGAAGACAGGTCATTCCAGAGGTCTTGGAGCTCTGTCTTTTGTGCTTTAGTTAAGTATACTGTGACATATCGTGCAACTGCAGTAGAATTGTCTGCAATGTACTGCACATCTATGTTTACATTCCATAAGTGGGCAATGACTGCATTATGATCATTGATATATTTTTCTTCTTCTTTTCTTTTTATGTAATATGTATTTTTAGGTGACTTACCTTTAACACTAATGTCTAACTGAAGACATGAGGTTGTTCACTTGGCCTGTATTTGTAACTGGTCTAGGGAAACCAAATCGGCATTTGGTGTAGTATTTCCCTTTGTTTTTGTATTTGCGACGACAATATTTTCCACAGTTGTGTCTTTGAAATTGTAAAATTTGTGCATGAAGATCACTATTTGTGGCTTCTGATGGAATTTCACAAGTGACATATTTTTCGATAAACTGTAAAACAGTGGAATCACTGTCTTGACCAATTTTAGGAGCTTCTTTAATCCATAAAAGCATGTGGATATGTGGTGCTCCTCTGGCCTGGTATTCTTTTCTCCAAAAGAAGTGTTTCACTGTTCCAAGGGGAGGAACAGTTGTATTACAAATAAAGTGTAGCATAGCAATGAAACGATGATGGAAATATCTTGAAACATTAACAGGATCTAGAGAGCAAAGTTCTTCAGGTGTTAGTATATCTTTGTTTTTTTTGTTTTTAATATGTCTAGGAAATCATGTAAATCTTCCCATGCATATTCTGCACAACTTAATGTAACAAACCAAGTGGGTGGGCCAAGGTTTCTTATCATACAATGTACATCTCTCTGACGTCGGAACCAGTACTCTTTTGTACCACGCATGTTTGCTAACATATTTGTAATGCTTGATTGTAAAACCTCATCTTTTTCTTGCACTTTTTGTATTAATTGCGTAGCTGACATATTTTGAAAGTGGATTCCTGATTTCAATATGTGTGCAACTCCGTAACATAGAGTTGCTAGTTCACTTTCAAAGAGTAGGTGGAATATGTATTCCACATTTTGTCTAAATCTGGGATCTTCAGAATACATTTGTAACAAGCGGTGTTCTGTTGCTGTTATCTGAGTGGGTCTATTATCGTACCTTCCTCCTTTGCCAGTTGGAAAGAGTAGAGGAAAAGCATGTGCTTCTCTACTTTTTCCCATATGCTGATTAGTGATCTTTGGTTTCTCACACTTGGTACGTTTCTAGTGCATCATCTATGATGTCATTAGAGTGTAATGGATGAATTGTATAATGGTCTAAAATATTGGATACTGTGGCAGGAGCTAGAAGTTCAAATTGACCAGTTTCTGGTGACTCTTGAATTATTTCAGTTGTTTCCCTTAAGTTTTCTTCAATATTTATTTCTTTGTAGTATTCATTATTGTCTTTTAGATATTGCAAGGCTTGTCTAACTTTATGTAAGTCTACGAGTTGTTGCCACATTTGTTTGTCTTTTGTTGGTACACCATTTACTAAGACACTTAAAGATTGATATATTGGACGTTGCACTCCCAGAGTGTGCACATTTTCTTTCAGATCTAATGGTAAATAAATTACTTTGCCACAAATGCCTTTCACCAATTCAGAGGGAGGTATTTTTTGCTGTTTTTGGTTGAAGGCGTATTATTGCTTGAAATGGGTGCACTGTTTGAATTATGATGCTCTCATATAAATTGAGTTGTTGCAGGGGTTTTGGTAGTGGGAATAATTCAAAGTTATTTGTGATAGCATGTGACAGAGTTTGGTTGTTGTCAGGTTTTGTAGTGCAGTAACTGCAAAGTATTAAGGGGTCAGTTATTTCATATTTGTTTTCTGCTATAAGGTAGAGAGCTAATTCAAGGCATTTGGAATCTTCACTGTCTTCTACTTTGTATGTTACGTCTATAGTTTTTGTGTTACTTTTATAAAAAGTTCTGCGGCAACACACACACACACATGGTTTGGTACTTCAGTGGATGTACTTTTAAATTTTAGTATTTCTTTTTTGTATGTGTGTAGTAAAAGGGTGCTATGTGCATAATTGTTGCTAGTCTGTTGTAACGCTATTGCATTGTGTAAGTGGCTTTCACTTCCAAAATATGTTCTCTCGGTATGGTCGATTTCTTCGCGTAGGTCTTTGGGTGTACCATGTAGAAGAGTGTTATTTACATTGGCTAGTGCTAAAGCAGGACTTTTAGCATAGTACAGTTTATAGACTAGGTTTCTTATAATTGAATGATGTGCTGATATCATTTTGATATGAAGGAAGGTGCTTTTGCAAATAGGTCCTGAAATGCAGGCTAATGAATGTCCGTGTAGTCCTGTGTATTTGTGCACTGGACAGGTATCCATATTTTGCAGAACTTTCATTTTGATTTTGTCTTTGACTTTCTGCCTACTGATTGAGGAACTGGCGTGAAGATTTGAAAGATTTTTTGGGAATGTTACACATTGATGTGCATGGCCATTTGTATACTTGACGTTCTGGTTCATTGGAACGGAGAGGTAATTCTGAGTTTTCTGGGGATATTTTTGTAAGCAGTATTTCTTGTTCTATTATGGTATTATTCATTTTTTCATAACCTCGTCCACTGCTATGGATGCTAATTGTGTTTGATTGGTTTTGTTTGTAGGCTTCTTCATTAAAATATGGCTCTGTGCCCGTGGTGTGACTCCATTCACCTCCACAGATATTTAAGAAGTTATTTTCTTGACATTCCATTTATTAGGAAGTTTTTTTATGTAATTTAGCAGTTCGTTTTGTTAGTGCTTTCATTCTGTTTAGTGCTAAAATGAATAACTTTCTTTGAGAAGGATTGAACTGTCTATTAAAACTTCTAAGATGAATTTGCTATGGTAGGTTTGAAGGATTGTGCATGATTTGTCTACAGTTTTTATAAGATTCTGAAGGACTTTGTGGTGGAACATTTTTGCTAAAAATGCTTTTGTTGGCATGGTTACTTGCTAGTATATCAAGATTTATAGGAGCAGTTTTAGCAGTAGTGGTAGCCGAATTCTTGTTAAGCATTTTTTGTTTTGTTTTACATTTTGATACAGGAGGCAAAGTTTCTGTACTGGAAGCTTGTTTTGTTTCGCTAAATGACTGTATTAGCTGTTTTGTTTGAACGATTTTTACAAACTCTGGTAGAGATGGATGCTTATTTTGGACACTTTTAAATTCATTTGCTCTATTTCTGCATTGCTTTCTATGGACGCACTTTTTGGTAGGCATTCTTTGGGGTCTGTTGAAAAAAAAAAGACGGTATGGGTTGGGCCGTTTCTGCAATGTATGTGTGCTGTGTGCATGAGTGTCTGAGTATGATGGGAAAGATGTATGTGATGGTGTGTGATTGTGCATTGGGCAGTTACAATTAGTTGGGAAGGCTATTCTTCTATTTGTGTGTTATTAAAGTGTGGTTCAGATGAGCGTAGAAAGTGAGCTAGTGGTGAGGAGAAGCATTAATAGTAAATATAATGGTATCAAATTAAAACAGTTCTTTGTTTTGTAGTACTAACATTCTAAGGGTTGAGTATGTTATTTGTGTTCCAATAAAACAGGATTTGTGTGCCATTCTGCCTGCTAATCTTTGTTTAATAAATTGGGATTTGTGGGCAGAATGGTTCAGAAATCGCTTTTTTCTGGTGCACAAATTACATGAATGAACCATACTGTGTGTTTGAGGAACAGTAAGGATATTAAGGTAGTATTGTACTTACTTTTTTTTGTGCAATGAGCAGGTCTCTCGGATATGTTGTTTGTAGTTCAGATGCTGCTGATTTTCAGGAGAGTGGTCCTCACTGCAATTGTAAAAGAAAGAAGATATTTTGAGTGTTAATAGCACTGTTAATGTAGACGTTGATTTTTATGTTTTTGTGGTAGTAATCTTGTGCAACCTTTATATTTTATTTACAATATGTTAGTTCAACATGCTTTGCAAATGAGTACAATTTTAAGTACATGAAATTCACTTGGTTTTTTAAAGGTGTGTTGTACATAGCAGACAGGTTTGGAAGTGACAGTTGATTATAGTAGATGGGAAAAATGTAAATAAGTTCATTTTATAGGTAGACATGCCAACAATTGGGAGCACCTGACAGGGAGATTTCACCACAGCAATCGGGAGCATTATTTTTCTCGTAGGACTGCATTGGGATTAGCATTAATTTAGGCAGGAGGAAAAAATGGTGTGATTTTTCAATTAAAAATTGGGAGTCTCACACCTAAATCGGGAGGGTTGACATGTATGTAGCATGTATGTATAGGTTATGCGGGAGACAGTAAAAAATGGTGCGATTTTTCAATGAAAAATCGGGAGTCTCGCGCTTAAATCGGGAGGGTTGGCATGCATGTACAGGCTATGCAGGTTTAGTGGCATTACTGTGTTTATATGGATTCATAACACTTGTACATTTACTGTGAATAAAATATGCATACCTGTAGTTTGTATTCATGCATGTGGATATGAATGCAGCTGTAAGTAGAAATCTTGGAGACGTGTAGAGTAGTTTTTGTAGTAGGTGCTTTCCAATGATATGAGACTTGTACTCAGAGTGATCAACAGTACATTTGAAGTGCTGAACTCTGATGATGGAGTTAGATGTAGAGGTCTTGGACGTGATTGGTGGATGGTTATTTGACTGCTTAGCTGTATCCAATGAGGGAATGGCACCGAGAGTGATGTGGAAAGGGCAGAAGGGCTGGCTAAGAGTTTCATGCCGCGCGGTCACCACGGCTGTCCGTGGGTAGGGCGTGCCACATCTGGGGTTTTCCAGCAAATCCAATAGGGAAAGGGGACTGTAGGGATGAGCCAATCAGATGTTGACGTTGTGGATTTGTGTAGGAAGAAAGTGCATGTAGTGAAGAAGGCAGAGGCGGAGAAAGTCAGGGTGTTGGTGCTCAGAGATATGTTTTTCCGTGGTTTACAGTTCAATGCAGGCATGTGGCAAACAATTTTGATGTTAAAGGAGTGGAGGTGGTGTGGAGCGCTGAGCCTGATTGCAATGTAGAGGGAATTCTGCAAGTTTGTGAAGATATGCGCAGGATGAACTGTCCCCATCTAGTAGGTTTGCACTATGGTGCTTTCCATTTGGGCTACGTCAGTGCCCCTACTTTGTCGGCAGATTTGGAACAGTTGGTTCAATCAGTAATGAACATCCTTCCAAATGTGAAAGTAATATTTTCTGGATTACTACCTAGGGCAATATGGGACAAAAGTTCTGTTTTCTGTCCTCAGCAACACATCGCTAGGTGTGCAATCAATCGAGGCATGTGTCCTTTCATGCTTAGAGCTGGTATGTTTTTCTGTAATAATGAGAATATTGATTTGCGTAATGCTGTTTATTTTGAAGAAGATGGCATTTCTTTATCTTTTTTGGGAAATGCCATGCTGTTTTGGAATGTAACGGTTGCTTTGGAGAAGGTTATGTGAAGATTTTAGTTGTAAAGTAAGAAGAAAATAACCCAACAAAAATACAAAATAACAGGTGTCCGTCAGGCATCTGCAAAAAAAAACAAACAAAATGTCTCTTTTCAGAGCCCACCTCAAAAGGGAAATGGGGCACACAATTTAAATGTACATTCACCACGCTCAGATTTTCGATATGTCTGCGGACATGGCGGTAGTCTGCGGACAGCGCGTATTACATACAGGGATCTTGGGGTGGAGAGGGATGCAAATGAGAATGAGCGGAGGTACTGATTGGTCAGTAAAGTTTACTGGGTGTGTTGTGTAAGGAGAGATTTTGTCAGAATGTCTTTTTCCTGAGAGAAGAACAGATAGCTATGGTTGTGTGTTTCCGAAAACAGATTATTTGGATTTTGGGAGACGCATGGATACATTGGTTGGAGGTGCATGCAGAACGCTGTGGAGTAGCTGCAGATCTTTGATTTCCTCATGTGGAAGTGCACTGGCATGGAGTGCGTGGAATGAAGTGGCTGGACTGGGTACCTCTCTGTGCTACTTTAGAGACAGAGCATCATCCAGACATAATTATAATTAATTGTGGAGGGAACAGTTTAGGACATGTGTCTGGAATTTCTTTGCAATTTGCAATGAAAGAAGGACTTGAGAAGGTCATGGACATGTTTCCAAATTCCCAAGTAATTTTTTCTCGTATTGCACAAAGACAAATGTGGCTGCGTTCTTCTTTATTTAGTCCACAACTGGAGAAAGCGAGGCGCAATGTCAATAAGGCTGTTTGTACCGTTCTAAGAGATGTTGGCATGTCCTCTTTTCACAATGAAAATAGTATGTTTTGTAGCACATACATTTTTTGCAGAGTTGGAGTCCATCTTACTTATGCTAGCAATCAGATTTTTCTGAGAAATGTGCAAAATGCATTGCAAACTTTTTGGGAATTATAGCCATCTATTTTGCAGTAGATGTTGATGATTTCAAGTTTTTCAAACACACAAAAACACCACCAAAAGGCTCTTTTCAGAGCCACCACTTCCTACCAGAGAAGAGTGCATTGGTTTTGCTAAGGCAGCACCCTAAAATTTTATATGTCCTAGGACTGTCTGCGGACTTTCAAAAAAAAATGCACAGGGGCCTGCACTGTTTATTTGCCACTTCTATTTTTAAACTGTGAAAGGCGGCTCTGAAAAGAGCCTTTTTTTGGATTAATGTTGTTTTATATTTTATGTTTTTTTTACACAAGACACACTAGGAGAGGAGGGGAAAGGAGGGTAAGGATGGGACACCAACCGCGGGGATAAGAAAGGGCAGGTGGAGAGATGAAGATGTAGGGTGGGCCTTACTTAGGTAAGTAGCAGGTCTTCTGGTGCTCCTTGATCGTAGTCCCCAAAGCACTTCGTAGACTCTCCCCCCTGCAGAGCACTGCGTCACAGAACATACACAATATTGTGACCCTCAAAAGGTAAAGGTCAACAGCATTGCGAATGGCCTGTGAAGCAGCTGGAGGGATGCGCTCTCCCACAGGAGTGTCTCTTGTGTTGAGAGGAGCGGAAACAGAGGATGCTGTAGAGGAACTCAACCTACTATGTTTATCACAAGGTACAACCTTGTGAATGTCCGCACTGTGGAACGACTTTAGGTGTTGCTTCATGGATGTCGTACCAAAGCTGTACGAACCACGTCTCCCATGACTCAGCACCATTTTGCACTGGTTGCAGGTGACCTTGTTTCGCACATGCTTTTGGTACATTACCATGAACGGTAAACAACTGCCACACCCAAGACTCCCGGCGAGTGCTGGTAGTAGGGAGTTCCTTGACCTCATTCTCTTAATCCTCTTCATTCTCGTTCTCTACATCCTCACACGTGTTCCTCTCTGCAGGCCTTTGGGGAGGTGGTGGTGGTGGTAGTTTTGGGGTTGGTGCTGAGGGAGATGTAGCAACAGCAGCCATGGATGCCTTCAGGGTTGATGGGATAATCTCAGCAAGAACAGTAAAGGCAGCAAAAGTCAATCTGCAATAGCCAGAAGTACAATGAAGATCAGCTCTGGGGTGTGGCCTTTTATAGGGGTGGAGGGGTGCGCTTCGCGAACAGATTGAACATCCAAAAAGATTCAAGAAGTTACAAAAAGTATGTGGAAAGCCAGGGTCCTTGTCTGGGACATGAGCAATGGTGAATTTTTACTGTAAAATAATTTGGATTGTCTGAATAAGTTATTTTAAAATGTTGGGGAACCGGACAGTGTCCGCAAATTAGGACACACACTCAGCGTGGGTGCGGTCACATGATGGCATCGGGAACACGTTCACGAAGGGAATGGCTTGAGGAGAATTTTCCACGTGAGGAAATGTCTGAAGACAGTGATAATAATGGTAGACACTTTTCTATACAACCAAATTAATAATCAATACTTAAATGTACATGCTCAAGAAAAATGTCAATGTTTTGAAACAGTTAGTGGAGGACCACATAAAAGAAAAAATTAAATACCATTGTCCCACATGTACCTGTTCCCCCTCTCCATGTCTCAGTCAACTATCCCCAAACCCTCAACACCAAGAAAAACATTTTGATGAGACTTCCATCCCTTCATCCCCTCCCATACATCCTCTCCAAACCCCTAATTTCCCTGTATTTGTATCCGTTTCTGCTTCCCCCTCTCTTTCATAAAGTGTTTATCTGTATATAATAAAAATAAATATTATGTGTCTTTTAATTCAATCCTTTGAGTCTTATTTTTTTTTTAAAAAGCAGTTACAATGTCCGCAGACAGCGTGCCTGTCCGGGCTGTCCGTAATTAACAAAACAGGGATATCCTAAGGACACTACACCTGTCCGAACCATTCGCAGAAAAGACGGAACTGTTCATAGAACACAACCCGTGTCCAGGATGACCGTAAATGAACAAAATGGGGGTGTCCTAAGCACAGTATACCTGTCTGTACCATTTGCAACCAAGATGGAACTGTTCTTAGAACACACCTGGTGTCCGAGATGTCGGTAAGTGAACAAAATGGAGGAATCCTAAGGACACTATACATGTCCGTACCGTCCTCAGCCAAGTTGAAACTGTCCTAAGAACACGCGTGGTATCCGGGATGACCGTAGTCAAACAAAATGGAGGTGTCCTAAGGAAAATATACCTGTCCGTACAGTCTGCAGAACATCTACGCACATGCACACAACACCCGTAAATCCTGCGAACATCGCGCCTGTCCGTAACTGTCCGACTCACTTGTGTCACACTTTTAATTTGTTTGAGGACCTGGGGAGTGTGGGGAGCTGGCACAGTTGAGGGGGCCGCTTGGTGAGGTGCAGGGAGTGAGGGTAGGAAAGACTTTTTTTGGCCGTTTTGCCAATGTTCATGGCTATATCCGGGGCTACAAAGGACTACCGATAGCCAAGGCTATGTGTAGTTCGATAGCCTCAGTTTACAGTGTGGCGTGTCAGTGTTTTATATTTTATTGAAAGTATTTTGTTTAGGTATAGTGACAGTGTGGGTGAGAAATCACTGGGCATGGTGAAAGGCCATGGTCTGTGACATGGAAGGTATTAGAGACCGTTTTTTTTATTTTGAATGTATGTTTGAAGACTTTTCAGCATGTGAGACTTTGGAGAAAGATAAAAGAACATAGTTTAACATAATATATATAGAAAGGAGCAATTGTAGTCTAGTTTTAGATGCACCACACAATGAATTTTAGGTTGTGTATTCTCACTTATGGTATTATGCTGTGTGGGTGTGCAATGTTTGCCTATCTAGTTTACTGTTAAGTATTTGTTTCATGATTTTTATTTTTCAGTTGCTTTACATTAGTACACAAGTAGTGCTGTTCTCTATTCATCATTAAAGTTGGATTGTAGTATAAAACTTGAAGTCAGTCTCCCTTTTAGCTGACGTTTTGCAGCAGCGGATAAGTCAATGGACTGTAGCCACGGGTGTAATATTGTATTTGTGAATTTATGTATGATGGGTAGTCCTTAAAAGGAATGTTTTGGTGTACACTTAGGGTAGAACTTTAGCACATCAGGTGCACTATTTTGATGGTATGAAGGAACACTGCATTTCCTTCATTAGTTTGGTGTACTCTGTCATTCCTATAGAAATTGTCCATGCAGAACTGCATGTTGTTGTTCGCAATCCAAAATTGATTGTAGTCTGTCGTGAATGCTGAAACTGCTATATTAACATGTCTCCATGATTTTTCAATTTTACCGTTACATCTGGTAGTCCATCTCCATGTTTGCCTCTGAGTGAGACTGGAAAAGATAAAGATGGTGTGAGGAAATAGTTCCATTAGTTTTCCCATGTCTTGTTTCATCATTAAAGTAAGGGACACCCCTTGTACATTCCCCAAATCTTTGCTTCCACAATGAATTAGTATGATGTCTGGGTGCCCTTAATCAGACTTAACAATTTTGGAAAAACCAATGCATACCCCCCAATCCAACACATTTAATGGTAAAATATGTCATACCTTGGTCTATGTTAATATTTTGTTTCTCACAAAAAGCAAGCAAACTAAACAGCCAATTGTCTCCAATCAGCCGCACAGTTTTCAAACCAGCTGTGATATATGCAACATTTCTCTGTTTCCAGGAAAATGATTGCTAGTTTGAATTCCAAGTACTTTGTACGAGCAGGTTATGTATGACGTGTGTGTGTGGTGTACTTTCTAATTGGTGAATGGTGCTACACCTCCCAATTTTTAGCCACGGCTAAATTAGAGCAGGTGACACGTTGTGTGTTTGTGGACGTGTGGTAGCCGCGACTACCCAAAATCTTGGCTGGGTTGCATCTTATATGGATTGAGTGTTTTGGGGTATTGTAAGGTACTTGGGGAGTGGAGGAGGACTATGAGGAGTAGAGGTGGGGTTGGTCGGTATGTTGGGGACAGTTTTTGAAGTTTGTTGCAGTGGAAATGCAATTTTGTATTTGCGTCTATAAAAAGTATGTGTGTAATATTATTCTGTGTTTCATTATTTGCAGTGCGTATATTTCCAACCGTGTCTATAAATATACATTTTCTGATCAATAATCATATGTTCATGTGCATTATACAGTAGAGAATTATTGCATTTGTGTGTGTTATTTTATGTACTTAGTTGTTCACTTATTTGATTTGAAGGTTTGAAAGCCAGTTTAGTTTGATTTGGGGCTTTCAGGAAAATGTGCTTGTACCCGTGGGTACACATTGGGATACGTATCTGCATCAAATAGCTGTGGCTATGAAAGATGCAAGGTGGGTTTGTGTCAGTTTCATTGTCTGTTATTGGTTGTTGTTACTTTTGCAGTTGTGCAGGGCTTAGTGACAGGTTGTTGTGAAAATGTGTCAGCCATATTAGTAGTTTTATTGCTATGCAGCCCTCTGTTTTTGGTGTTTCTTTTGGAAAGTATAAATGACACCATTTTCTGCAGTTTTGTCTTTTTGATTTTGATTCCTGAATTCTGACTGTGCACATGGCAGGAGCGTGGCTGATGTGAAAGTAAGTGTTACTCTTTATGTACAGATGTGAAGGTTTATTTCGAGTGTTGTATGTGTGTGTTAGTTGCAGTAACCATTGCAATCAGGTAATGTTCATTATTATTTTGTTAATTTGCTGTGTTTGAGTGGCACGTTTTTTTACTGTATTTTTTAAGTTTGAAAGCTTGTGGCTATTGTATTTGTTATTAAGGATGAATGTTTCTTTGATTGTACCTTTTGAGCTTGCAATGTATTTTGAGCTAAGCATTACTTGTAAGTGTTTCAAGTGTTTTATGAGGTATTTCAATTACTGGTATTATGCAAGTTCATTTTTGTAATGTGCTTTTTTCATTTTTTTGTAGCTGCATTGTTATCATCCCAGTGGATTTGCACTAGATGTTGTACAGTTAACTCATGTGAAAGGTCAACCTGTTTCCAAAACATAGTGGTACTGTCGGACATGGGAGTAGTATATTTTCAGACTCTTCATGAAAACACTCCTTTGTGACCTTTCATGTATTTTGGATGATTCTTTAAGTGCAGTGGTTCAGGTATTTTAAGGCTCTGGCTGTTGGTGGCAGCACCTTCAATGTGTGGTGGTTGATTTTGTACAACCACTGCTCACAGCTTTAGTGATAAGGGAAGTCGATAAAAGACAAGTCTGTGCATTTGATACCGCTATTGATTTTGTTGGATTCGTGGATGGAGGTCCTGCAGGTGGTGCTGATCTCCGTCTATGTAAGGAATGGGACCCATGCATTTTATTTCACGATGGATTAAACATTATTGATGTTCATAGACTTTGCATTGGAACATTGGATGGTCCATGGTATAGAGATTTTTTTTAAAAGGTGATGAGTACCTACTTGCCTCTTTTTTGCAAAGTGTTTTTTGACTTTGAAGAAGCAGTAACTGAAAATGACAACATGAAAATGGCAATGCTGCCAAAAATGAAAAAGTAAAAAAAAAGTCGTTTGATAGACTATATTTGTTTGATGACTTATTCTACAAGTTTATTTATCCTACCCTATTTTCACTTGTTCTACAAGTTTACTTATCCCACAATATTTTGTCGTGTTCTACAAGTTTTCTTTACCTTCTCATCATTTGTTCTGCATGCTACCATTAGAAAGTTCTTTGTTTACTTTCACCCACTTTATAAATCCCTGTTTGTTTTTCGTAGTGGTGTTTTCTTATAGTCTTATAGTTTTTATATTTTTTTTAATTTTTTTTTTTATCCAGGTTGGATTATTTCCCAATGCCCAATCATTAGTATGTGCAGAGAGCAAGAATGTAGTATGCACTAATGTTGTGCCTGTTGTATAGTGCCTAGGATGCAGTGCATATAAAATACGAAGGTCGTAAAAATGTGTGTTTTACATTGTGCTTATTAAAGTGTGAGTGTTATTGAACTGATTCTGTTTTCTTTTTTTCAAATAGAAGGATACCATATCTTTTTTTTAAATATTCATGTATAGCCGCGGCTACGAACCAGACCAATGAGCCATTGGCATTTGGAGATGTGGGTAACTGCAGCAACGACCGTGAGGTGTCCCATGCATGTGGTGTACATAGTTGAAAGATATTTGAAAGGGGTAAATAAATATTCAACCACAGTTTGTTGAATACAAATTTATTTGGGAGGGGGATCTGGTTATGGGTTTTCTTTCAGTTTTAGTTGTAATACATGATATATCTTGTTTTGTAGCCAAATGTTCTGCATTTTTACTCTCCATGATTACTTTTAAATGTTCAATGTCCTTTTTCATTGTTTGCATGACTTTTTGCATATTCATCATTATTTCTTTTAATTCTATCAAGGAATCTATAATCGGATTTTTGCGTCCTTGTTATGGTGCTTCCTTTGTTAATCTTCTAGACACTTGAATCACTTCTTCATCCGTTTGACAATATTTGAAATCTTTGTAAACAATTGAAGATATAATGCACTTTCAAAATATGTGGGTTGGTTGTACACACATTTCATAGTTTGACAATAGGTAGATACATTATATGTGTTTGGTAACTGATATTTGTTCATTTAAATGTAATTGTTAGTCACATTTTACATGAATATATAGAATGTACTTACACAATCCTGATTGTGGTGTATCTTCTTCTGGAGCATTGTTTTGCGTGTCGTCCTTTCTAATTTCTTCTTCTGTAGTTTAGTTTTCCTCCAGCCATTCCATGTATTGTTCAGTTGTTCTAGTGGCACAGAAAAATATGTCTTGTCAGTTCAGAGTTAGAATTTGGAATGGAGGAAGATTAATGAGGGGAGACGGTGGAATGTTTGTGTTTGCTTTGTGATTGGTTGTTCATTGATTGTGCGGTGGGAGGCTGCCAATAGGATTTCATTTAGCTTGGATGCTGTTGCATTGAATACAGCCTTTGGGGGAATGTATTTTTTTGAGTGATGTTTCTATATGCCAATAGAATTGTAGATGGGTGAGGTGCAACTTTAGAAAGTCTAGTTTTTGGGGTATATTTAATGTTTTATTTGATATTTGAAACATGGAGCAAATTCTCGAAGAAGAGGAATGCCTTTGTTCAGAAGGTTGTGGAGAATTGTTTGAGAATGGGGTTAATAGTGATGTTGAAGACATAGGCCAGGAGTTCTCAAAGCATTGGCTTACACATTTTTTTGGTTATATCATATCATATCAGAAGGAGTGTTTGAAATGAGAGGTATATGCTCTGATTGTGGTGAAATATCTTTTACAGGGAGCACAGGTTATTTTCTCTTTGGAAAAAGGAAATGAATTAATCATCTAAATAAAGAGCACAAAAAAATGTTTCAAAATGTTTTGAATCATCATGGAGGGGAATAATATTTCTTTGATTGCAAATGTTGGTGATGTGTTGGTAGAATAATCCAGAGGTTCTTTTAAGAGCCACTCAAAGAACCTTTTAAGCATACTGGAAAAGGAAAATGTGTTTTTTGTCCTTTTTTAATTAGTCGTGGCTATGGTAACAATCAATTAAACATGTTCTGTCAGACATATTACAGCCGCTGGTACTGTCCACCACAATACAGGCCATAGCCGTGGGTATTAGCAGGCAAATGGCATGTTGTGTGTTTTTGGCGGTTGCAGCCGAGGCTTGTTGGATATTTTGTGTAATTCTGGGGTCTGGTGGTATTTTCTTACCACCAATAATATAGTGGTAGTTTGGTAACAGCTTATCCTTGCATTTAGATTGGTTTTGGACTCACATCATCCTAGTGATCATATTTTGTTACACTATATTGGAGGATGTAGTAATATGTATTATCAGCGGTATTTTGTGGTAGTATTACTTAGTGGTGAGCATGATTTCACTGCCCTACATTATGACCCCATCATACACAAAACCTTCCTTTTTATTAGAATATCTCCTAGTGATATGTAGAGGCCTTGGACTTGTGCACAAGAGAACCACCAATTTTACATATAGTGCCACCTACAGCCTGTGGCTTGTATCACTGATTTATTTACACCAATGATCTATTCATCCATAGGCCTCATTACTGGTTCATAGACCCCCCGTAATCTAAATATTGTATTAGATTTACCCAAACAACATGCACTGGGGAACACACACATACACCTATTTATCACCGCTTAGTCTATCTATTATTCTATCTGCATGAACAAATTGGCAAATGTATTCCCAAGGAACACAAGTCTTCCCCAACTCCTCATATGCTATTCCCACAAGAATAAAACTCTGAACCATGTTTTTTTAATAAATTAGTTATATTGCAGACAATTACAATTCATGACACAACTCTTGCCATATATATATCAGCATTACCTGTAATATAATAAGAAGAGAAAAGAAAAATACATACAGTGCAAACAAACTTTTTTAAAAAAAAAATAGGCAACAATACAAATGAAAATGCAGGGGAGTTTCTTTTTCTTGACTACTCTGACTGACGAGTGTCTGATCTAAAAATACCAGACAAACAACAGGACAAAATAACCTTACTTAAACTTTGGATGCTTACCAAAGATTTGTAGTTCTTTCCTCCCGATGACTTTCTCTCCCTCGCCTTAGAAAAGCAGGCCCGGTCAGCATGGATTGCCTCTGTAATCTTGAATGTTTGAAGTGCGCAGCAAAAACATAGAGTTCTCAGGCCAGCACTAAGTGAGACTAGGCACGTCTGTCTGAGAGCTTGTCATCCCCGAACAAACTCTCCCTCTGCCAGTTTTCCCCCAGCAGAGCTCTGCACCTTCCCATTTTGCCTACGTAAAATAACTGCAGATACTTTGCACCAATCAAGTTGGAAATACAGCATCACCCTTCCTTCGGTACAATAGGCCAGTTACACAGTGAGCAACTGTATCTAATCTCATTTCCTGGTATGCAGGCTCTCTGCTTGCTGCAAAGAATAAAGAAATAAAAAAAATAGAAATGCATTTTCACCTCATTATTCACACAGAGATTACATTATAGTGTTAATGAGTTAGCTTTAGTAATTAGTAATGGTTAATTAAGTCATTTCTATGAATAATGTAGTCTCCTATGCATGAGGTGTTCCAAAGAAGAGAGAAAAACACATCTGGTGCACTTTTAAACTTGCAGCTTCACCTTGCTTTTTGCTGTATTATAAATCCTTTACCTTGCATGTCTCCAGCCACATACTCACATGTTATACTGGCAGCATAGACTGGCTATATGTGTATGCCACATTATTGCTGGCAACAAAATGCCATCACATTCAGTGAGGTGCTATACACTCCAGGGCGCTATATATTACACTACATTATCCCTCCTTTTCTGACAATTTGGCAATGTTCCAAGCCACAATCGGAAGAAATCCAACTTGCACTCCTCCTCCCTTTCAAAATGTATGCGTATTGGGATATCTTTCATTCCCTGTTGTCGCTAATATCATAAGCAACATCTTCACCTTAACAGACAAATTGATTAACCATCCTCCCATCACTAGTACCACAACAGCTAAACCTACCATAGTGCCTTCCACCCAGGTTCCCCAATTAAACATTTCCACTTTCATTATACCCAGGCTACTAACTGTAACATTGATCTTTCTCTAACTCATTTTCACAGTATGGTTCAGCAAGAACTCCACATCCGGGTCTATTGGGAATGCATCCCTTTGAAAAAACTCAATATTTTCTACTTGGCTTTCCCAAATATCATTTGTAATATGGAACAACGTTAAACCCCCTATCGAAACAACTGTATCCTTTGGAACCTGTAAGTAAAATACATTAAATTTCAATTGTTTAACAACAAATGTTCCATGATTTAAATGCATAATTGTCAAGTTCTTCATACAGGTGCTGATCAACTATCTTCCTTTGACCATTTTAGCTTGTGCCAACTCCTCACCAACCATATTGCTAATGACAACCTCACATCCTCCTGATATACCTGGATCAGATTTCAAACCACAAATAGTGTCCGTAGCATCAGGAACAAATGGATTACCTGGACACATGTAATTTTGTTCTTTACATTTTATACAGGTTTCTAAGTTCGGGATCAAGTAAATTCAGGTTCCCATGATTGAAATGCCATCACTTCTGGAGTCTTAATTTTTATAAATGTATATTCTTGCCAAAATCCCACGTTATGTACCTACTTAGTTTGATAAATAAGTCTGGGAGCTATATATGGGGTGCATAATAAAAACACAATTTCTATCCTTTCCAAATTCACATATAAGGGCATTGCACTGCCCATTTCAAATGCAATTTTCACTTGTATGACATAAATCTCCCTCCTGGTCAACCTTTCTATCATTTGATGAATAATATCTTGTGAAACAAAATACAATGGTATATGTCCACAAATTAATTGGGAAATTGCATGTTGAACTTCTTGCATGTAATTTGTCAACAATCTATCAACAGGATGTATTACATTCAGGATTTCATTCAATACCCGGTCATGCTTATTTATTAATTTAATGGTACGCTGTACAACTTCTGCTTGCTCATTCAGTATAATTGCAGTTTCATTGATAAATTTCACTTGTTCATCCAGTCCACCTCTAATTCCATCCAAAGTCTTTTGGATCATTTCCAAATCAAATCTCAACTTTTGTGCTTTAGCCCTTAATGTCCCTACTGAAATGTCATTGGCTGTTGACATTGTAGGACCTATTATAGCACCAATAATAGACATTACCAAAGAGGGCAAGCATTACTGCTCCTCTTTTCCCTCTCCTTTTCTTTACGTCCACTGAATTCACAAATGTTTTTTTCTAATTGCACCAACATATCTCTTATTGACTGATTGGCATTCTCTTTTCTCAATTCTAGCCACTCTTTAGTCTGCTGAACTCTAATTCCAGTGTTGTTAAAATGTTTCTCCATCAAACTATCAGGATTCAAAGGTATATAAATGTTCTGAAAAATCATCCTTCTATTGCTCATTATAAATCCAGGCGCTTCTTCCACTGCAATGCCAGACGCCGGTCCGGGCTCAATGATAAAGTGTGCTTCCACATTATCATTTGTTACCCATATTGCTGGCGCCATCATCAATGATACCCATTTCATAGGTTTGGTCTTTGCCCCGCACGGGGCTTTTTAGGAATTCCTCCTCGCGAACTCCAGGACTCCATCATCTCCTGTGTCCTCCGGTCCTGTGACCTCCGACCTCAGAACACAGGTTAATGATTCGAAATCAAATAGAAAAGGGACAGGTTATGTATATAGCACAATACAAATTTCACCCTTTTACCAAAAATAAAATACTTAATCCAAAACATTTCGCCCTTTTTCTTTGGTCTCTGAAAGTAAGCACATATTAGAGAGAAAAAAAACATAACATCGTTAAACATTAAACATATCTCAACCTTGCAATAAAATAATATCATTTGCTTCAGCCCCTCTTTTTTTTTTGGGATCATCACATTTAGGGGCCGATTCATGGAACAAATGTGCGCCGAAAAAAGTGGCGCAAGCTGGTGCAAACAGGCGCAAGCGTGAAAAAGGAAACGCACGCGCACGCGTGCGATTCATGGAAGTCTCTGAGCGTGTTTTTCTCGGGATGTGTGCCAAACCCGTGTGTGACGCACACGGGCGCACATGTCATTGCAACATCCCGAACGCTGTGCGTGACGCGCACAGGGAAAGCGCACAATGTCCGCACACATACCAAAATGGGGGCAGGACATGGGGCGTAACGCACGGAATGGGGAACAATGCATGAAAAAGAAGGCGTAACTGGGGAAGTACTGCAGGGAAATACACGGAGCGCCCACACGCACGCGAACAACTCGTATTCATGGATTTGAATACGGGAAACAAGCACAAGCTAAAAGACGCGCACAGGCGTCAACACATCTGCCACAGGAAGGCAGGCGGAAGCGTCCCAGCGCACAGTATAAAAGCACGCACAAACAACAAACACGTACATACCGCTACGATGAATGCCCCATTTGTCGCAGCACTGATCGTGGGGCACCGCAGGAGGAGGAGAATAGCCAGGGTCCGCATTTTTTCCCCCCGGACAAGCCTTTTTGGGATGCCTGACAACCAGGTCTAAGGCAGGTATAGGTTTCCACCTTGTATCATCCTAGACCTGGTCAGGGAGTGGGAAGATGACCTTACATCAACCACCCTCTGCTCCCAAACATTGAGCCCCTTGGAGAAGGTGCTCAATGTCCTGCATGTTTTGGCCACTGGATCATTTCAGCAGACTACTGCCCTAGTGAGGGGGATCTCACAGGCCACACAGTCACGCTGCCTGCACCAGGTGTTGGCAATCATGACTGCGTGCCCCTCAGTCCGCAGGCACATATACATGCCCAGAACACCCGCAGAAAGGCAGGCCATTGTCCAGGACTTTTACAGGGTGGCACACTTCCCCAAAGTGCACAGTGCTATAGATTGCACCCATGTGGCCCTGCGTCCACCTAGGTCCACTGAGCACATCTACCGAAACCACAAGCACTGGCATTCCATCAACGTGCAGGTGGTATGCGATGCCAAGGGAATCATCACCTCTGTCTATGCAAACTACCCTGGCTCCACCCATGACAGTTTCATATACAGAATGTCTGCCCTGAGCCGGGCCTTGGAAGCTAGACAGCATGGCGACACATGGCTCCTAGGTGAGTACAAATGCCCGTGCACATGTATGCATGTCACACACAGACAAATACACAAACCCCAATAATCACAACCATTATCACCTCTCCAGGGGACATTGCCTACCCTCTGAGCAACCACATGATGATGCCAATCCGGAACCCTACCACACCACCCCAGGTAAGATACAACGCTGCCCATTTGCAACTAGGGCCAGAGTGAAGCGCACATTCGGAGTGCTCAAGTCAAGCTTCCGCTCCCTTGAACGCTCTGGCGGCCAGCTACTCTATGCACCCCCAGTAGTGTGCAGGATCATTGTGGCAGCATGTGTCCTGCACAATGTTGCAACACAGCAGGGCGTACCAGAGGACATGGTGGTGCCCCCACATCCCCAACCACAGGCACAGGCTCTGCCCATGGGAGGGGATGGGGCAAGTGGCGAGGCAGCCCGGACCCAGCTTGTGGCCACATTTTTCGCCTAATCTCCCACCCCTGCGGAGTGCACACAGGCCTGGCACGTACCAGGTGACAATCGATGATGACAAAGAGACAGTCAACTGTCACAAACTTACCACCCTGAGAATGTTGCCATGGAAGTGCCACATTGTGTGCATCCCTAGCTACTCAAACCTAACCAATCCTGTGTGACCAAATGGTACACATGCAAGGTGTGTATCACACAGACTTGCAAAACAGGCCATGACAATCACTGGTATGGCACACAAAGCCACTAAAACCACAACATGACATGGCAAGCAATAGCAAAACACCAACACAATAACAATAATGTACAAATTGACATGTGAAAAATGCAAATGACTGACCAACAACCTCCCACACAAAGCAAGTCATACCCAAATGCATAACAACAGTTGTAGCTTGAACATAACAATGAATGCCTGTTCGCATGCACATTGTGCACAGCCAAATAAACACTGCATAATACGTGTGCTGTGTCCATCTCCTGCAACACACTGCTCAGCACACAGCATAGTGACCAGTCATTGTGTGTGATGCACACCCTGAGCATCACATGAAAATGACAAACTAAATAAAAAAACAAATCACACATGTACAGGATCCACAAATGGTCATAGATCATGTGCTGCAGGGACACAGTGGTCCCCAGAAGGCTAACTGTGTGCACATGTGGACATGGAAGGGTGGTTGTACATTGTACATGTTGTGGAACATAGTGCAAGTGTGTGTGTCAGTAGGGACATGCACTCAATACATGCATGTGCAATCAAGTGACCATCAGTGTCCTCACACCTGAAAGGTAAACAGAACACATGAACAGCCATTGATCAGCAGAATACATCATGTACACTGGATACCGCAATTACAATGTCAGGGTGCCCATCACACTGTGGGGCAAGGCAACTGTCCAACAACAAAATACCCCCTCCCTTACATATCACCATGACCCAATGAACAACTGCGCATGGGGTATTTAGCCTTCATCCTTGAAGTTCACCTGGCCAGAGGATCACCCTTCCCCTTTGTCTCCATCTTCCACCTTGCATGTAAAAAGTGTCCAGCACCCTCAGAGGCCACCTTGACTTGCAAAAACAACAAATCAAAGAGAACTAAAAGCAGGCCAACACGTAAGCCAAGCAAAAAGCCTGCAGGCAGCAAAACAAACCAGAAGAGCCTCCAGTAGATGACTTGAAGTAGCAGTACGTCACAAAGCCCAAGTACTAGGACAATGATGGAACAACCAAGGTAGCACAGTAAAACAATGTCACATCAGGATGTGTACCATGTGTGGTACATAATATTGAATGATGCACCACGAACTGATGTGTACTGTCAGAGATCCCGTGTACAGGCGCAGCAGTGGCATGAACCAACCACCTCCACCGTGGTCTTGGTGCCTGCAAGGTCAAACTCACACAGGCCTCTGAGACCCTGGTGGGGAAGGAGGGTCAGGGATATGCAGTCGGGACAGGCATTGGTATACTGGATAACCGAAATGAGGGGCAGGAGAGGGGAGTAGGATTGACAAGGGAAAGTAGGGAATGTACAAAAACATAATAATCACATTAACACATACACAATCAGACCAAATGTGTACATCATGCACATAGTACCAAATTACTCAAATTGAAGTCAAAGAGAAACTTATCTCTGGGGTGAGTGCTGGCCTCCTGCCTGCGCACTCTCAGGTCCGGTAACATGAGCAGTTCAATGCTGCAAAGAGAGCCAGAGTCACTAATCTGTGCGTGCCCATAAACACACACACACCACCATGCTTGCCCCAAAGTAACAAGATACTCTACAAACTATCTGGTGTGGTGCTTCGTACCCATACGTAAGATTCCCCCCGTGATGGTTCTTACACAGCCAATGCAGTAAGTAATGCGCTGGTGGGTGTGTGGCAAATGTAAGACCAATGTGTCAAGATTCACACAAGATCCAATGTTTCCTGGGTAAGCATCCAGACGCATTTAGCAAGGTACGACTTCAGTACAAGTCGTGTTCCAGCATAACCTAAAAAAAGTAGGTAGTGCATGTGGCAATTCAAACCTGTAAATGAAATGCACTGCACACAAGTCTGTCCCTGTCTTGGAACGCTACATGGCTAATACAACTGCCTCAATCGACCATGTTGGACCAGAGTATATGTGCCACTGCCCCTGCATGTGCCCCTGACAACTTTCCCATCAACTACCCATTACTCTACCAACGCATCTTAGCTGCACTGTTCGCTTCAACACCAATATCTGTCCAAGTTCACCCTCAGTGGTGCTACTTAGCATGCATGTGCAACTGTCCTCGTGGACGGTTGGCTGCAGTGTGGCCCCCTTGTGCTGCTCACCTTTCCTGGAGTTGCTTGAAACACGTCAGCTTCTGTATGATGTATGAGTGCAATCCCTGTGGCTCTGCCTGCACACACATGTGCATGTCTGCACCATCGAACGTGGCCAGCTTCCAGACATCCAATGGGCCATGTCTGCTGGGAAAGGTGGTCTGGAAGCTCATCCCCCTGCTGAAAGGGCAGAAAACACTGATTAATGTATGAAATTTCCTCCGTGTGTGTGTCTCCTCAGGCATGTCATGAGTGGACCATGTCAGAGACGTACATCTGAAATCACTCCATCAGTGCAACTTTCCCAGCCAAAGTGTGTCAGCCACTGTCTACAGCATGAATTGCATGAAGCACATGTACAGCAAAGATAAGAAACACACTACACAATGTATAGCAATTAATGCGCACATGAATCATGAAACCACCCATCTAGCATAGGAAGAACTGCGGTCAACATCATCCCTATCATCCCCACTAGGGGTGTCAACACAAGTAGTATAGCAGCAGACATGCCACAGATATGACAGACCTAAGCCATTGTGTATTAGGCTGTTACACCGAACCATCCTTTCGAGCCCATGGATAAGGGAAGCAGGAGTGGCATATGTGAGTCAGGACCCCAAGCTGCAAAAACATAAACGAGACAAGCTTGAAGGGACCAGCTGGAACAGACAGTGGATGCTTTGAAAAGCCACAAAGCACAACACCGTCACATGAAAGCACAACAGACAAGCAATTTTAAACTATATTAACTAATTACACTAACTATGAAAAACCTACATTACCTAATTAAACTAACTATCAAATAGAAACTTAACTAAATAAACTAAAAGAAAAATCAAAAATGCACACATACGACCCGGGGGGGGAGGCACCCAGGAGGGGGGAGGTACAGGGTGCTGCTCAACACCCACATGCGATGATGTTGAGGAAAAAAAAAACCTCCATGGGCTCAACGCCTGCACAGCCCGACCTATGTGGGAGATACCTCGTCGTCCGAGTCTGGCTCTTCCTGCAAAGGAGGACGTGTCACAGGAGCCTAAACAGTCTGCCGGACGGGTGAGCCTGGTTCTGTGCGGCGATGACACATAGGTCTGCATGCAGAACCTCACATGATACGTGTGCTTCCTCTTGCAAGGTAACACTAGTAGGGCGGAGTTCCTCCTGCAAGGCCTGGCTGGACAACTGACTGGACAACCGATGCACCTCCCAGCAAGCATGTAGCTCAGCCGAGATGGTACGCTCAAGCTGCGCAAACCTCTCCTCTGAACGCTCCCTCTGGGACATCAGAAGGACACCCAGAGTGGATCTGAGGGAAGCATACTCCCCCCTCAGGGCCTCCATGTGTGCCTCTGCATGAGCAGCCATTGCTTCACACAGAGACAGCATTTCAGCCTGATGTACCGTGTCTGAGGCCGCCATGCCCAGCCTGAGCGAGCGGGCTGTGGACCGTGCCGCCTACTGCTGGAGAAGCACCTGCCTAGCAGGAGGGAGCACGGATTGGGCACACGCTCCATGCTCACAGCGATGTTCTCCATTGCTGCCCCCTGGCATTCAGAATTGGCAGTCATGTCTTGCTCCCACTCTGTACACAGCAGTTGCGCACGGCCCAAGGACCGGGTGTCCTCGTTGTGTTGGCACCACCCGCGGCTGCACGACTACATGCCCCCGTTGACGTGATGGCCCAGGCACATCAGTGACCGGTGTGGAGGGTGACCCTGCATCCCGATCCACCACAGGCAGAGACTCCAAGACTGTCTGACCCCTCAGTGCAGGTGTCACAGACAGAGGAGTGCCCACATCAGAATCACTCACCCCTGACATATGGACCTGATGCACATCCAACTCGACATGGATGTCAGAGTGGTCATCAGGGCTGGACTCATTGCCAGCCAAAGACAAGATGGACTGTAGCACATGTGGGTTTACGTGGCCTACCACCCAACTACCGCCACTTGCCGGGTTGCTGTAGTGTTAACAACCCTGTGCCTGGCATGACAACACCATCCTCTGGCTCCATTGCGTCATCATCTGTTAAGTAGAGAGAAAAAAGGTCACTACACATGTTAGAAGCACACAACACACACACATATAGACATCACACAGACACCAAACACATGAAGCAGACATGTCACACACAAAAGATAACCTGCCATGCATGCTGGGTCAACTTGACATTGCTTCTGTGATTAGGCATGTAGAAGGGTGTTATATCGCTCTGAAGTGGGTCGATGCAGTGCAGCACATTTGTACGTTACTCAATATCCACATGTACAAGTACTTCATGATGTGTATCAGAAAATGTGAAGGCAGTGCAAGGGCAACTTCAGCCATCACGTGCAATGTGCATGAAATGGGTAGCATGGCTACAAGCAAACCACCCCTCCCCCCAAGTGCAAATGCAGGGATGCCTTGCATGGCATCAAAAGGATGACCATAGACCTGTGTATTGACGGACAGTGTTGACTAGCATCAATTGTATCATATGAGTCAAGTGACAACACAGCAGATGATGATGGGACAGTAAGCAGGACACATGATGAAACCTCAGGAGTACACCCACGTGTGAAGAAGACACTACACCAGTTGGACAGAGTCATTGGCCATGAAACAGGCTGTGGCCTGTGACCCTCACAGACTGTCACACGCTAAACATGTGTGTGACCCAGGACTGAGCCACAGTGGCCATGGGAAGGCTGATGAAACGCCATGCAATGTAGGTCACCCTGGACACCTTTTACAATGATCATCCAGTCAAGGTCACAGAGGGGCATGCATGGAATCCACATGGAGCATGAATGGGCACTCATGTCCCTGTGGGGCATCTGACCTCTGCACAGTCCAAAGGAGACACCCTGCATCAAGTACAAAGGATGCACCCCACAGCATATGTCTGGCAGATTGGCTGGTGGAAGTTAGCATGTACACAGGACGCATGAACAGGCAAGTACTCAACAGCAAAATTGAAGCAGACCAATGCAAAGGTGAAAATGGGTTGCAGAGGGGGGTGGAGGGCAAGGGAGCATGCCTACGTGGAGTACCCGCATGCAGGCAGAGGAGACATGCACGTCAGTCATGCTATGACATAGTCCCAGGGCTGAGAGGAAGGTCACCCCAGGCTACATGCAGAAGGGCCAGTGAGCTGGAACATGGACAGGAGGGGCATCCTGGTGACCAGCATGTGAGTAGGGTGCAATAGTGGTGATGCGGACAGTCCCCGTCCGCTCCACATGTCCACCATCCTGCAGAGCAGCTATGCATCAGTGAAGCATTGCATTACTTGCACATCAGAACCATGTACACATGACATGTAGTGGCAGTCATGCACAGCATATCACACAAGTAAAACACACATGTCCTCAACAAACACGCAGCAACACTCACTGGACTGGGCATCAAAGTCCAGCATGTCTCCCACTCCTTCGACCAATTCAGGTGGTATGAACTCCGCAACGAGTGACTCGTGCGGAGTGAGGTCTTCCTCCTCAGGTGCAGGCCCACTGCCAGTCACCAGAGTCAAGTTGTAATTTGAGGCACGCTTAGCCTTAGCGCTGCATTTGAGGTCATTCCAACGCTTTGTGCACTCTTGCGCTGTGCGCACCTCATGGCCGAATGCACTCACATGTTCTGCAACTTGCTTCCAGTGGGTATCATGGTGGGCAGCCGTAGTCTGATAATTTGGCCCCACTAGCATGTCACGGCTGTGGTCCCGCACGTAGTCCACGAGGAAGTCCAGTTCCTGGTTGCAGAAAGGCTTCTTCCTTGACATGCAGGAGTATGTGGCTGTGTGTGGGGTCCCAGCCTGTGCTGCAGGTGCAACCTTCCCCCTCTTGGATTATGGTGCAGACCCTGGCTGGCAAATGTCGCCCTGATCAGTATGGCCAGTGGCACCGGTGGATTGAACCAAGGGAGTGGCAGGTGGAGGGATGACCAAAGGCCTGACTTGCGTCAGTGGCAGCTATGTGCCCTCTAATGGACCCTGCGCAGCAACATCCACTGTGGCAGGGTCATTGACCATGACTGTCCTGGTTGGCAGACTCACAACCGGGGTGTTGTTGGCTGCATCTGCCCCTGCACTTGCCAACACCCAGCTGGTCGGGGCTGCAGATGACATTACGGCCCCAGGGACACGTGTCTCGGTCAGGGCAGCCCTGCGTGCACCTATGGTTTCCCTCCTTCCCTGTTGGAAATGGACTCCTCAAGTGCCAATGCAGCCTGCGCTGGCAGACCCTGAGCCTGGGTGGTGGTGTCCACAGCTGCACCTGCAGCTACCACTACCCTTTCGCCCGTGGCAGTCGATGAAACAGACTGCCGGGTCACACGGGCGCCAGTGCCAGATGCAGAAGCTGCATCTCCTGGATCCACAGGGGGTGGTGGCATGTCTGCACTGACACATGGCACAACATCGTGTACAAGTGGCGCACCCCTGCCGCTTCACCCTCTGGGGCCACCCTGGACACCCTGGAGTTCCCCTACTCCCTGGTCACCCTGGCTACGTCCCTGACCGTGCCCGCTACGAGGAGGACGCCCAGCTGTGGCGCCCCTCACCTTTGGTGGCCTCCCAACCATGGCACAGATGGAGTAGTGCCGGCACAGATGGAGGAGTGCCAATGGGAGGTGTACACCACAATTGTCCTGGGCAATTGGGGTGAAGGGGGTGGGATGCAAGATCTTAACAGCACCCCTGCACCTGCAAGGCTGTATGTGACCCCGGTGATGTAGTGATGGGTCATGCAAAGCTCAGGCACCCCAAAAACTGCAGTAAAACCGTGCACGCAACCCCTGCAGCCTGTGTGCATGGAATTAACCTCACGCAGGCTATTATGACCTCGAAAACGGGTACACGATACACAGGGGCACCCGCAGAGGGAAAAATAGTGTGTGCGATTCACCGTCAGACTAGCGCGATGATGAAAAACACGCGTAGCCAATACCCCCACCAAAAGAAGAGATACGTCCTAGATCCACTGTGAAGTTGTGATGGCGCGCGAAACACCACGAAGTAGCAACACACACGACGGTCTCCACGAAAGGCAGGTACAGCGAACTGCTGGCCCCGCTCACCTTTAACCTGTGCTGAGTGAAACGCCCGCGCGCATCGCGTCACTTACATGCGTAGGCGCTTTCCTCAGATTACACGCATTCACACCCGGACGTGCAGTTTTTTCATGCGCTGAACCACTATGCACACGTTACGAGGGAAACGCCCGTGCGCGTAACGTCACAGACGTGCTTACACGCTAAGGGCCTTAGCGTGACGCTGACGTGCACTTTTGTCATGTACCAAATCACTCCGTATTAAGCTGGCCACACGAAAACACACGGAAGACCACGCTCCTGCCCAGAAGGCCATATTCCTGCCCCTCAGAGCCCCTAGCACGCTCCCACCAGCCATCTGCTGCTGCCTGCCTGCCACCCACGTGCCCTGCTATTTGGTTTCTGCACGTCAGCCATCTGCAGGGGTCCAGTTACTGTGTCCACCCCTGCTGGAACAGAAGACTTCCGACTGGGATACCATTGCTCGACAGCCCAGCCCCAGTTGCCCACCCACGCCTGCCTCGGGGGTCGCCATGTCGGGGCAAACACTAGCTGAGACCACTGCCAGAGAGGCAGAGGGCCACCAGCTTCAGTGAGAAGGAAGTTGGTGTCCTGGTGGAGCATGTCCTGGGGCATTATGATGCCCTCCTCACACCATCGCGCGCCGACAAGGAAAGACGGAGGAGAATCTGGATGAACATCGTGGGTGCCATCAATGAGGAGAGGGTGGCACCCCGAGACCTGAGACACGTCCAAGAAGCACTGGGAGGATTACAAGTTCAGGACCCTCAGGAAGGCCTGGCGCCTCTTAGAGGCAGAGGATGCAGTGGGGCGCCGGGCCAGCTTACCAACCAGCAGATGAGAGTCCTGGAGCGCATTCGCCCAGTGCTTCACTGCCATATCCTCAGGATGCAGGCCCATCTGGAGTCGAGCGGTAAGTGGCCAAGCATTGCTGTGCTAAACAGGGCTTGTTGCAGTGTGCTGGTAGTCAGCTACTTGCCTGTATGTGTAACATAGGCCATGTATGGCTGTGTGTGAGCCGGAACATCATGATAGTGCATGTCAGACCAGTAATGCGTGAACCACATGGATGGTGCATGTGTTCCAATGAGACATGGGGAGCTGCATGCGGCATGCACACATGAATTCATGCCAGTCCCTGTTCTTGGACATGGGTGGTGGGTGAGAGATGGGTGCTGCTCTCATGTACATGTATGGTGTGCATGTCTGTGTGTCTGAGAAGTGTGTATGTGACTTTGAAACGCCATAAATGCATGAGCCTCCGGTGATGTGTGTGCATGGGGTCAGTACGAGCCATGATGCATGTGAGTTTGAAGGCAACATTTTGGTTAACAGAGGCCCTTGTACATGGATGCTGGTGTTGATTGCATGCGCCGTGCCTGTTTCTGCGTGTGTGTTGTGTGCATTGACCCATGTGTTGTGGAGGGACAGGATGGAAGTGACGTTTGACAGTGCCACTCATGTATTATTGCTTCCTGTCTAGGGGACTATTGTACAGTACCCTGATGCTTGTGTTCTATGTCTCCCTCTACGCAGCGCCCAATGAAGAAGGGGGCGGAGACGGTGCTGTGGAGCTAAACGGCGGGGATGCCTCCACCGGGCGGCGACGCAAGGCCCAGCCACCCTCCCAGGAATTGCCATCATCCAGGAGCGAGGGGACTGGTGCCGCGTCTGCCTCTATGGCTGTATCGGAAGGGCCGGGTGAGCCCCCACAGGGGCTTTCAATGGCGGAAGATGGTGCAGAGACATCCAGGTTGGTGGTCTCCACAGAGGAGGAGGAGCCCCCTACTGAGCCGCACATGGGGCCCGGTGGGGGTAATACCACTGGTGCAAGTGGTGCAGTTCAGGGCCAGGGTCAGGAGGCAGCACAGGTCTCCGTGGAGGGGCCTGTGCATGTTGCTGTCCCTGAAACTGACCCTGTGACTGCACCACCATGCACCAGCAGGGATGCCCCATCCCAGGCCCATCTGCAGGTAGGGGGGAGGCCCACGTCATCTGCCTCTCCACTACCTGTGGACGAGGAGTCCCATGACCATATGGGCTCCGTCCTGATTGGTGTCAAGTTGCGCACGCGTGTCATTCGTGATGACGTGCGTGCTTCCTAGGGGGAGACATCAGAGGGGCAGGCCCTGGAATGGGTGTGTCTTCCGTGTGGCTGCGGTTGGGCCAGCGTATAGATGCGGAGCAGTGGCGGGCGGAAGTGTCACAGCTCACAATGGTCAGGGCGGAGAACTCCATGCGGAACTCCCTTCGCAGGGAGTTGGAGTCCAACATGGCATCGTCCCTGCGAACCTTCGGGCCATGGAAGAGGACCGCCTCCAGGACATTGAGCAGGAGTTTGATGATGCCCTGGCCAGGAAAGTGAGGACTAGCCTGCTGCCATTGTAAATAGTTTTTAGTGTTAGGTTTCATTTTCGTTTTCATTTCTTTTGGGGTGATTGGACTATGCCCCACACTTTTGTATATAGTTATTTCTTAGGTAGTTTCTTAGATAGGTTTCAGTTCTTTTGTTGGGCTCATGGACCCTTTCAAAATTCCTTGTACATAGTTGGACTTTGGATTTATGTGCACATTTTCTTTGGATTTCACCATGGGGCAATGGATTTTGATTTTTACGTTTCCTTTGGATTTGTTTTGGTGGACAGAGAATATGGACCATTTTTCTTCAGAATTTATTTGGATTCTTTTTACATTTCATTTTTCATATTTTTGGCCATGCATTTCATTTCATGTTTGTATTTTTTTTTGCCTTTCATTTCATTAAATTTATTTGTTTATAATACATTTTGATATTTTAATTCCATGTGTGGGATTTGCTCATTGGGTTCATGTATGTAAAATTGTGATTTTACACAATCTATGTCAAACAGTGTGTGTGTTTTTGACGGACATGTGTTGATGTACATGGTTGACTTTTGATTTGTGTCCTGACATAGGCATGTCGGTGTGGGGTGGATTGGTGAAATCATTGCATGTCAAGACTGGGGTGGCGTGCAGTGGTATTTTGGTGCACATGAGGCCCATGATTGTGCAGCTTCCTTTCGTGTTGCAAGGGGACATGAGTCGGGGCCTGCTGGCAGGTGCCCCTCAATGCTGGGTGAATGGGGGTGCTGTGGGACATGAGTCAGGACTGCTGGCAGGTGCCCCTCAATGCTGGGTGGATGGTGGTGCTGGGGAACATGAGTCGGGGCCTGCTGGCAGGTGCACCTCAATGCTGGGTGGATGGGGGTCCTGGGGGATATGAGTCGGGGCCTGCTGGCAGGTGACCCTCAATGCTGGGTGGATGGGGTTGCTGGGGGACATGAGTCAGTGCTCACTTGTGCAACAGCTGACATGTGGGCCTGCTGGGGGGCTTCGCCAGGGTGGATGGGCTGCCTGTGGGGCATGGACAGGGGTGCATTGTGTACCCCTGTGTTGGGGTCTGCCTGCAGGCCCTGGGGAGGGGGGAGAGGGCACACCTGGGAGGACACACACTGCTCGTGCGGCAGTCTGCACCAGCCGTGAGCGCCAGCCACGTGTGCCACTTGTGTGCTGAATTCTATGAATTACCCCGATAGTATTTCTATTTACATCCATTCCATTACAACAACCAATCACGTTTATTTTTATTTCTCTGGTATTGGGCACTATAAATAGACCCATGCATTTTCTTTAATGTATTTAGGGAACTTGATCTGTTTCTACTCACTCAAGTCTCCTTACTTCATGTTTGCGATGCCAGGGCTTAATTTGGTTAACATGAACAAATTGCTCTGTTAACGTTTCACCCTCTGTTCTTAATATTTTATAAACCACTGGAGACACCTTATCTATGATTTGAAATGGCCCCTGCCAGGCCGCCAGAAATTTAGAATGTTTCTGTTTTCCTTTTCCAAAATGAAATGTATACACCCGATCCCCTACACTATACTCTTTCACAGATGTCTTTCTATAATAATATGATTTTGCACTGTCAGCGGCTCTTTCCAAATTCCGCTGCACAAAAGCAAATGCATGTTGTAAATGCTTCCTCAGTTCTTCCATATATTCATGAACTGAAGATGCGCTTACAAGTGTCTGTTCCTGTGTCCTGTATAGCAGGTGTTGTGGCAACACCATTTTCCTACCTGTCAATACTTCATGGGGGCTGATACCTGTTGCTTTGGCAGGAGTAGATCTGATTGCCAGCAAAACCAGAGGTAAACGCAGGTTTAAATTGGGCACATACTAGACATCCCCTAGTATATAATTCTACATCTTGGGACATATGTGGCCAGTAAGCATAATCTTTCAGTATCTCTAGTGTTTTTTGTGACCCTCTGTAACCCACAGTTATTGCATCATGTGCATGGTTTAGCATTAGCCCTCTGAACAAAAGGGGTACCACCCACTGTATTTGTCCTGTTAGGGATTCCCTAATCATGAGTCCATCCTGTAGTCTAATTCATTTTTTATTCTTTAATAGCACTCTCAACTCTTCTTTTCCCACACAAACATTTTCTGTTAAAATTGGATCATCTTGTTGTGCCTTAATCAGGTCTTGATCTGGTGTGTCATAACTCCATTGCACTACTGGGTGTTCTATCTCTTTTGGAGCTTTAGAGTGTGTAATTGCATCAATCTGTATTTCACCAAGTAAATGTTCAAAAGGTAGCAACTCTCCCATCACAGCCCAAATTTGTGCTAAATGATCTGCCTTATCATGTCCCTCCTTATCCTCTCCTGGAGTTTTTAAATGTCCACAAATGTTCCTCCAGTGTATTGTCAAATCATACATGATTGTCTATAGCCTGTATCATTTTTCCATGTTTGAGAGGCTTTTTATTATATGTAATCATACCCCTCACTTTCCAGTCAGGCAAATATTCCACAAATATTCCACAAAGCTATTTCGTGCATAATCAGAATCAGTCACCAGGACAATTTCACTAAATTTATTATCAACTGCAGTAGTAATTGCTTTATAAATGGCTGACAATTCCGCTAATTGACTGCTCCTAGCCCCAATTCTCATCCCTATACTGGGAATGTCTTCACATTTCAAACAGACGTTTCCTATTCCTGACACCAATTGTTTATTACTATCATTTTCTATGTGAAAAGCACAACCGTCAACATATACATTTGGCAAATCCTTGCATGTCTTTTCATCAAAAGCTTTGTGTGGTGATTGTCCAAACTCCTGCAAACTAGATTCCACTTCTACTTCATTTGATACATGTTCAGCTGCACAGTCATGTAGATCTGCCAAGCCTTGAGCAACTGGGCTCATTTTATTTTGTCCATACCTCACTTCTACAGGAAAGCCCTGCAATGCCAATGTCCATGAAGTAATTATGGACTGTGCTAGCTTTCCCTGACCTAATTCTTTTACTCTCCAAAAACTGCAATGGTTGATAATTTTTTCTCAATGATTACCATTTCCCCCTGAACAATGGGACAGAAATGCTGTAGCGCCCACACAGTGGTCAAAAGGGCCTTTTCACATTCACTGAATTTAATTTCAACTTGGGAAAATGCCTTACTTGCATAAGCAATGGTTTTGTGATTCAAATCATGTTTTTGTGATAAAACTGCTGACATACAATGTTCAGAGAAACCTATTTCTATAAAGGACTCCCTATACTTTATGGGGTATGCTAAACATGGTGCCTTTATAAGACATTCCTTTAATTTAGCCACTGCCTCAGATTGCTCTTCTTCCCATTTCCAGGGTGTATTCAGCTTCAGTAGTTTAGTCAATGGTTGAGTAATTTCAGCATAATTTTCAACAAACTTTCTGTTATAACCCATCATTCCTAATAAACTTTTTAATCCTTTCAGACTTTTAGGATCTTTTAGTTTTTGTATGGCCTCTGCCGCCTTCTTTTGTGGGTTTAGTCCATGTTCAGTCACTTCATGGCCTAGGAAATTCACCTTCTTCTTGCACCATTGTGCTTTTTGTAATTGGCCAAGAACATGTCTAATTTCATCAAAATGGCTTTTTAAGCTTTCATTTTTTATCAAGACATCATCCACGTAAACTATGGTTCCTCTTGCCGCTGCATCAGGCATAGCCTTTCTTAAGAATATGCCAAATTCACTCCCACTATTGACGTACCCGAATGGAGTTCTAACCCATGCGTATTGTGTCTTATCAAATTAAAATGAAACTAAATTCTGAATATCCTCTGCCAATGGCACACACCAATATCCAGATGTGAGATCTAATGTAGTAAACACCTTTGAGCCATGCACCTGAGCTAAGCCTTGATCAATGAATGGCAGTGGCCATCTATACACTGGCACTCTTTTATTTAATTCTCTCAAATCTGCACACAGACGCCATTAACCATTTGGCTTTAACACACCCAAAATAGGTGTGTTGGATGTGCTATGAATCAGCCTGATAATTCCCCGAGACTCCAAGTTCTTAATTATTTCCACCAGTGACTCTAAACATACCAGTGGAAATCTATACTGGCACACAAATACTGGATTTCTACTACACATATTTAAACTCCATAAATATTTTTCTCAATTCATGTTTATCTTCATCGCTATTGCATGCATCTGCTGACAAAATCTGTTCCTCTACCTTTTTTGAGAATTCTGGGAAATCTTCCAGTGGAGGAATCTCTGTGCTTTCTTCCAACTGTGTGGCTGTGTCTCTCTGTAAAGCTTCCACTTTTAAATATTTTTGCATATCAGCTTCCACTTCAATGTGCTGATTTTCTGTTTTACTTTCATTTAAATCAAATACTATATAATCCTCTTGATGAAATGCACACTGTCTCATTTGAATCATAAGGGTACACAGAATTAATTTTAAAGATCCATTTGGGCTGAGAATCCAGGTATTCTGGCAACACACCCACTGCATCTACATACCTTTCAGGGATATTTCCAATCACTGTGTTATTTAGATCTGCAGTATAATGTGATTTTTGTATGGCCATTCCTAATGAAGAATTTTCCTCTAAATGAATATCCTGACACCCTTTATTATTCACCATCATTTTTACAGACCCTTCACCAACATCTATCATTGGAATGTATTCATAATCCAGGCCTTGCTGTTTTATGGATTCATTCAAGCACACAAATGCATCAGAATCTTTCATCTGCTGTCCATTTTTGCACTTTAGCATTATTTCAACCTGCTTGGTGAATGCAGGAATAATAGTATCCTTCCTCAGTTGTGATTCAATTGCATTTGGGACCAGTTGTGCGCAATGATAAGCCCTTCTTTTGTCTTCAAATTCAGGTGCAGGCCCACCTAGCCGTGACCATATTTTTTGATTAAGGAAATCTAACACCATACACATTCTGTGCATGATATCATTGTTCATGTAAAAGTCATTTTGTGTTCCATTCATTATCCATACATTATGATAAATTGTTTTGTGCCCAATATTAATTTTTAGCATGCATCTGCCTGCAATTCGGTTTTCAAAGTCTGGACTGTCCAAACCAGAGACATATTGGTTTTTAATTCTAAATTTGGGATTTCCTCCCTCTCCATTATTTCCTGCAGTTATTTCTCATTAATAAAGCTTCTTTCCTGTTCAAGCGCTAGTATGGCTTTTACTACTTTAGAATGGTCATTTATACCAATGTGAACCCATGGTTGCTGATCTCCCATGTGTATTTCAGCAAGACTAGTAATGTGTTTTTCTGTGTCTGTTTTAGGAGTAGTATTCTGTTTGCACTTCTTCTCTTTTAAATAGAAGTGTAAAATCTGTACAGATTGTTTCTCATTTTCACTTTGCATTTTATCTTGACACATCAAGATAACAGTGATGCTAGGTATACAGCTATTCTGGAGGTATACCTCCACTACATCATGTGTTTTGGCAACGGTGTGGCATTCATTTATATTGCTGTTTTGTGATTTTATTTTCTTAGGTCTCAATGGTTTTTTGATTAAGAACCACCATACTCCATTCACCCCATCTATGAGAGCAGACAATCTTTTCAGGTGATCTGTCCCCATCAGAAATGGGATTTCACAAATAGATGTGATCAATACTTCCTGTTTCATTCTGTGTTTTCCTATTTTTATGTCAACTTCGGTAATACCTATAATAGGCACCTCCTCACCATTAAAATTATGCACTGGACCTTCATTTTGCCTCACTGAGATCTGATTCTGTGGAGATCTCCCTTCATTGATTTTTTTTACCAATTCTTTGGACATAATTGTGGCCTGTGCGCCGGTGTCAATCATCGCAAATGTATTTCATTTCTCTTCTACAGTGATGGGAGCATAATACCTGTCTTCAACTTCGTCTAATACACATAAAAAGTGTGAATTCTTACTGATTTCAGAACTCACCTTTCTCAGGCCTTTTTCACTTTTTGCTAAGCACATTGGTAAATGGAAAGACATGTTTTCCTTCTTTCTGTCCATTTCTGTGTGAGAGACTTTATTCATTTCCCCACATTCAGATGTCTTTTGGAGTGTGGCCACTGTTCGCCCATCCATCCAGGAATCATCAGAGGTCACACTACAATACTCTAACTGAACATGTGTAACAACATCACTTGGCAATTTGTCATTTTCTAACTCTGTGCATTTGTAGTTATTTAGTATGGTACCCGTCCTTTTAACTTCTTTAACAATATGTGGCTCAAAGAATTCTTCAGGTGATTGACCTGTACCCTCCTTTTGAGTATTTATTTTTTCTGCCTTTGTTTGGTTATTGTTTTGATTGCCCAGGGAAGAAGTTATAGCATCCCCTCTTACTCCCTGTTCACTGGTATTCCCCATGCATGAGTCATTTTTCTTAAAACTGTTTCTTTGTTTTTTGGAATTTCTGGTTTTCCTTTTTCATTTGTACAAATCTCCAATGTTTGATTTAGCTCTAGGTTAAACCAAACTTCTCTTTTAGAAGTATTTTCACTTTCTGTCACATGTTCATTTGCTGGTAATTTCACTTTTAAGTAATTAGGCATCTCAGAGTCATTATGCAAAATCAAATCAGGGAAATCTGTTTTCCTAGCATTGTAGGTATATTAAACACTTAGTCACTTATTAGAAACCAGTCGGTCAGTACTATGGCCTTCTGCCCCCTCCTTTGATGGCTGTTTTTGTGCTGTACAGAGCTTTCCTATTTGCTCAGCCAACATTTTCACTTGGGCCTCGAGACACTGGAATCTTTCCATTTATCTAGAATCCAGTCTTTGTGGCCTAGATCGATAATGGTTGTTTTCCCCCTGACTGAATCTATTCTGATACCTCTCAGGAGAATGATTTCTATTGGGATTGTTCCTGAACTCTTGATTCATATGTGGAGGGGAGTGGGGTGCACCCATCCTTTGGTTGTAGTCCCCTGGTAGTGGTGAATCATTGTATTGACGTGGAGCATAATTCATATTCTGCCTCATGTCCTGTCTCTCATTTTGTGGGTACTGACCCCTATGTTGGTTCCCATTATCAGTAAATCGATCCATATATCAGGGTCTATCCTGATTACCATATATCATGGGGTTAGGGTCAAATCTGCTCTGTGTCTCCAATGTCTGGTAGGGACCATTATTTCTTTGATCCTGACTTTGCCTCTGGTTATTGTTCATACCAGAGATATCAGGTCGATATCTTGCCCGGGGTCTGTCTCCTAAGTACCTAGGCTAATGTAATTCTCTCTATTACTAGGGTCACGTGATTGAAACATTGGTGCAGGGAGTGACAATCTCTGTTGATTACCCCTTTGTTCAGGTGTCAAATTATTTTTACTTGGACTTTGAGCAGACTCAAGGGACATTTTGGCTGATCTGATCTCCATCACTGTTGCAGAGGGTTCTTTAGATTTTGGTCTAGTGTCTTTCATTTTATCATTTTCTCTACCCTGACAATAGAGTACCTCATATAGTTTTGTGCTCTGATGTACAATCCATTCAAGGGATTTGTCACAGTCAAATTCACGGACCAACTGCGATATGATGTCTTTCTGTAGCCCATAGACGTAGGCAGTTTTAAACTCATTGGAATTGGGGTCAAAAGATACATCAAAACGAGAAAAAGCTCTTTTTTTGGCAAGGTGACGTGTTAGGCCCAGCAGTAATCGTGTAAGCAACCTTTTTCGCCTCTTGCAATGATTGAAAAGAAGAAAAATAATGTCTAATCTCTTTTTCAAACTCTGCCCATGATTGTTCTGCTGTTCATTTAATCCCCTAATGATGCTGGCTGTGGGAGCATCTAGAGTTAAATGAAAATATTGCCTGTATTGCTCCTTAGGTATCTGGAGAGCTTTAAATATATCATGCACCACTTCTAAGTGGTTCTCTATGCAGCACTCTCCTCCTTTTTTAAATGGTTTGATCAGAGCTTTGATGGATTTCATTATCTTTATGGGGCTACTTGTTGCTATGCACGGAATTGCACTACTTTGTGATTCAGTCCTGGTTTCAGGTGTATGGGATTGGTGGCGGCCCCCAATGGGTGTATCAAATCCCCCAAGGGTGCTGCAACCAAGTTCAGTCACCGGCCCAATCACTGGAGCACTAGCTCTTTGGGTAGAAATAGGATTCACCTCAACCCCATTGAATGTGGCGCCCTGCCGTCTATCCTGGGACCGGAAATGCACATTTGCTGTTCCAAATCCTTGCACTTCTTAAGGAGCCTATCTGCCTCCTTTTGCAGTTATTTTCCTCACTCAATTTATTAATTACCTCCTGCATATCGCCAATTTGCATTTGGCATTCATTGAATTCTTTGTTTCTCTTGTCTCTTTCTTGAAACATTTTAAAGATTTCCTGTTCAGCATTTTGGAGATCACTTTTTTTTCACAATGTTCTTTTGGCAAAATTTGCATTTCCAAAACAACCTCATCTTTGTCTTGTCTAATATGGTCTACCAACGCCTTCAAGTGTACCAATTCCTGTTCACTATCCTCAAACTGTTTCTTACTTTTAGACAATTGAGTATCAAGATCCCTATATTTTGACATACCTCCAATTCTGCTCTTAACATTTCCTCTTTTGCACTTGCCCCATCCAGATCAGCTTTTAACCTGTTAATCAGCTTAGTATCATTTTTTAGCATTCGCAGGGATCTATTCAGGATAAACCATGTCTTGGCACATAGCCGTATCAAACAATCTTTCTCTGCATGTTTATCAGCTGCATTTAATAGTCTCAAAAGGCAGACCTGAATTATGCTGTACTTCACCATAAATGCGGTCATGCCATTCTGTGGCATTATTTGATGACCATGTCCCATGTGCATATAACTTTTCCTGCAGATATTGCACTAGCTCTGAGAATGTGGCTTCCATTTGAGACATTCTGAAATTCACTTTTAGTGTCACACTGATCTCATGAAATGGGTTCCCTCTAATGCACGTATGGTAGTGTGAGACACACTCGCCATGCCCAGAATGTGCTCTATAATCACTTTCCCGGCCTGCGCACCATATATGTTGGATATTTTGTGTAATTTTGGGGTCCGGTGGTATTTTCTTACCGCCAAAAATATAGTGGTAGTTTGGTAACAGCTTATCATTGCATTTAGATTGGGTTTGGCCTCACATCATCCTAGTGATCATATTTTGTTGCACTATATTGGAGAATTTAGTAATATGTATTATTGGCGGTATTTTGTGGTAGTATTACTTAGTGGTGAGCATGATTTCCCTTCCCTACATTATAACCCCATCATACACAAAACCTTCCTTTTTATTAGAATACCTCCTATTGATATATTAAGAGAACCAACAATTTTACATATAGTGCCACCTACAGCCTGTGGCTGGTATCACTCATTTATTTACACCAATGATATATTCGTCCATAGCCCTCATTACTGGTTCATAGACCCCACAGTAATCTATATATTGTATTAGATTTCCCCAAACAACATGCACTGGGGAACACACGCATACACCTATTTATCACTGCTTAGTCTATCTATTATTCTATCTGCATGAACAAATTGGCAAATGTATTACCAAAGAACACGAATCTTCCCCATCTCCTCCTATGCAATTCCCACAACAATAAAACTCTGAACCATCTGTTTTTTTATATAAATTAGTTATATTGCAGACAATTACAATTCATGACACAACTCTTACCATATATATATCAGCATTACCTGTAATATAATAAGAAGAGAAAAGAAAAATACATACAGTGCAAACAAACTTTTTTTTAAGAAATAGGCAACAATACGAATGAAAATGCTTTTTCTTGGCTACTCTGACTGACGAGTGTCTGATGTAAAAATACCAGGCAAACAACAGGACAAAATAACCTCACTTCAACTTTGGATGCTTACCAAAGATTTGTAGTTCTCTCCCACAGATGTTCTTCTCTCCCTCCCCTCAGAAAAGCAGGCCTGGTCAGCATGGATTGCCTCTGTAATCTTGAATGTTTGAAGTGCGCAGCGAAAACATAGAGTTCTCAAGCCAGCACTAAGTGAGACTAGGCATGTCTGTCTGAGAGCCCAGACATCCCCGAACTAACTCTTCCTCTCCCTCTTCCTCTCCCAGTTTTCCCCCAGCAGAGCTCTGCACCTTCCCATTTTGCCTACGTAAAATAACTGCAGATACTTTGCACCAATCAAGTTGGAAATACAGCATCACCCTTCCCTCAGTACAATAGGCCAGTTACACAGTGAGCAACTGTATCTAATCTCATTTCCTCGTATGCATGCTCTCTGCTTGCTGCAAAGAATGAAGAAATAAAAAAAAAAAAAACTCCAGTACACGTTTGAAAAAAACGAATTTCATAATATGCATTTTCACCTCATTTTTCACATAGAGATTACATTATAGTGTTAATGAGTTAGCTTTAGTAATTAGTAATTGTTAATTAAGTCAATTAGTTCTATGAATAATGTAGTCTTTTATGCATGAGGTGTTCCAAAGAAGAAGAAAAAAGAAAAAAAATGCTGGTGCACTTTTAAACTTGCAGCTTCACCTTGCTTTTTGCTGTATTATAAATCCTTTACCTTGCATGTCTCCAGCCATATACACACATGTTATACTGGCAACATAGACTGGCTATATGTGTATGCCACATTATTGCTGGCAACAAAATGTCATCACATTCAGTGAGGTGCTACACACTCCAAGGCACTATATATTACACTACAGGCTATAAATGTCATGTTTTAGCCACTGGTATGAGTGTACTAATCTCATATTGTGGTCTTTGATAGCTGTGGGTACGAGCAGGCACATGGCACATCGTGTATTTTTGACAGGTGCTGTTGCGGCTAGCGCTATTGTATCGCTATAGCCACGACTACAGCCAGTTGTATTTTGGTGCAGTGATATCTAGTTGTATATCATATTATGGATGTTTAGCTCAGATTTGTACATGTGTTTCTATTTGGGTGTTGTCACCTGAAGGCTAATGTGAATTGATATTGAAATGTTTCTGATATGTGTTTTTGAATACATTAGAAAAATGGATGTAGACAAAATACAAGTTTTTTTATGTAGTGTGTAAATATTGTCTAACGTATTCTTTGAAGGATTGTGATGGGGTTTATTGAATGATATAGGTAATAGAAATGTGTTTGTCATTTTACATGTTTATTTTCTACAGTCCTCTTTTTTCTGCTATTGAATTGTGAAAGCTATGAACGTGACACTTGTGAACTTTTGACACTGTAATTTCAGAACTCAGAGTGTGCATATGTTCTGAGTTTGGCTCTGGTGAAGATCTATTCATTATTTGGAGCAGCTGAAGGTGAGTGATAGTGTCTTTTGATGTACTTCATGTACATTTTGAATGATTGTATTTGTAAGATAACTGAAGTATGTTTAGGTCTCTAATTTGGTCAAGTTCATAAGTATGGTTTGCAAAGTAGGCTTTTCTAAATTTTACCTCAGTGCTTTTAGGAGAGTGATGAAGCAGTATGACATGATATGCTATTCCTATGTTTGCCAGAAAATATATTTGCAAATAAAGGTTGTTTCTTAGTGACATTGCACAATGTGATATGAATGAGGGTGCACAAGACATCCTAGTGTGCACTAGGCACTATAACTGTACTCTTGACAACTTTTGTAGCTGTGTGTGTGCTTTGTAGTTGGATATTAAGCTGTTTTTGGTGACCCTATATTGATGTTTAGGTTTATCATTGAACAATGTATGGTTTTAAGTGCAGATATATTATAAGTTGGCAAAATTAATGGCCTGTTTTTTTCCTTTCAGAGCACATGGCAATCATGCCTACCTCTTTAGTGATGGAGGTTATTTTGGTGATTAAGGGGCCGATTCATGGAACAAACGTGCGCCGAAAATCCCAGCACAAGCAGGCGCAAGGTGGCGCAAACGTGAGAAAGCAAGCGCAAAGAAGGCGCTGCGCTTGTTTCCCACTGGTTGTGCGCCAAATCAGTGCATGTCGCACGCGGGCACACACGTCATCAAACGGCAAAAGCGCACATAGCGCAGCGCACACAACAAAAGTAGGCGGAACAGTGGGTATAACATGCAGAATGGGGAATAACGCGTGAAAAAGAAGGCGTAACTGGGGAAGTACTGCAGGGAACTACACGGAACGCCCAGACGCACGCGAACAACCCGTATTCATGGATACGAATATGGGAAACCCGCGCACGGCAAAAGACGCACACAGGCGTGAATGCGTCCGCCACACGAAGGCAGGCGGAAGCGTCCCCGCGCACAGTATAAAAGTGCGCGCAAACAACAAACACGTATATACAGCTACGATGAATGCCCCATTTGTCGCAGCACTGATCGTGGGACACCGCAGGAGGAGGAGAATAGCCAGGGCATGCATTTTTTCACCACGGACAAGCCTTTTTGGGATGCCTGACAACCAGGTCTACGGCAGGTATAGGTTTCCACCCCGTATCATCCTAGACCTGGTCAGGGAGTGGGAAGATGACCTTACATCCCCCACCCTTTGCTCCCAAGCATTGAGCCCCTTGGAGAAGTTGCTCAATGTCCTGCATTTTTTGGCCACTGGGTCATTTCAGCGGACTACTGCCATAGTGGGGGGGGGGGGTCTCACAGGCCACACAGTCACGCTGCCTACACCAGGTATCATGACAGCGCGCCCCTCAGTCCGCAGGCACATATACATGCCCAGAACACCCGCAGAAAGGCAGGCCATTGTCCTGGACTTTTACAGGGTGGCACACTTCCCCAAAGTGCTTGGTGCCATAGATTACACCCATGTGGCCCTACGTTCACCTAGGGCCACTGAGCACATCTACCGAAACCGCAAGCACTGGCATTCCATCAATGTAAAGGTGGTATGCGAAGCAAAGGGAATCATCACCTCTGTCTATGCAAACTACCCTGGCTCCACCCATGACAGTTTCATATACAGAATGTCTGCCCTGAGCCGGGCCCTGGAAGCTGGGCAACATGGCGACACATGGCTCCTAGGTGAGTACAAATGCCCTTGCACATGCATGCATGTCACACACACACACACACAAATACACAAACCCCAATAATCACAACCATCATCACCTCTCCAGGGGACAGTGCCTACCTCTGAGCAACCACATGATGACGCCAATCCGGAACCCCACCACACCACCCCAGGTAAGATACAACGTGCCCCATATTGCAACCAGGGCCATAGTGGAGCGCACATTCGGAGTGCTCAAGTCACGCTTCCGCTCCCTTGACCGCTCTGGTGGGCAGCTACTCTATGCACCCCCAGTAGTGTGCAGGATCATTGTGGCAGCATGTGTCCTGCACAATGTTGCAACACGGCAGGGCGTACCGGTGGACATGGTGGTGCCCCCACATCCCCAACCACAGGTACAGGCGCTGCCCATGGGTGGGGATAGGGCATGTGGCGAGGATGCCCGGACCCAGCTTGTGGACACATTTTTCACCTAAACTCCCACCCCTGCGGAGTGCACACAGGCCTGGCACATACCAGGTGACAATCGATGATGACAAAGAGACAGTCAACTGTCACAACCTTACCACCCTGAGATTGTTGCCATGGAAGTGCCACATTGTGTGCATCCCTAGCTACTTAAACACAAGCAATCCTGTGTGACCAAAAGGCACACATGCAAGGTGTGAATCACACACACCCTCAAAACAGGCCATGACTATCACTGGTATGTCACTCAAACCCTCCCAAAGCACAACATGACATGGCAAGCAATAGCCAAACACCAACACAGTACCAATAAGGTACACATTGCCATGTGAAAAATGTAAATTGGCATCAGACAATGATACCTGACATGGAATCTGATGAAATAACTGACCAACAACCTCCCACCCAAAAGAAGTCATACCCAAATGCATTCCAAAAGTCGAAGTTGTAACATAACAATGAATGCCTGTCTACATGCACATTGTGCATTGAAAAATCAACACTGCAGCTTCTGTGTGCCGTGTCCACCTCCTGCAACACACTGCTCAGTGCACAGCACAGTTAACAGCCATTGCGTGTGATGCACACCCTGAGCATCACATCTAAGCGACAAACCACATCAAAAAGCAAATTAGGCATGTACAGGATCCCCAATTGGTAATAGGACATGTGCTGCAGGGACACAGTGGGCACCAGAAGGAAAACAGAGTGTACACGTGGACATGGAAGGGTGGTTGTACATGTAGTGCATTATATTGCGAGTGTGTGGGTCAGTAGGGACATGCACTGAACATATGCATGTGCAATCAAGTGACCATCAGTGTCCTCTACACATCACATTTGAACATTCACCATGTGTACATCCGAGCATGTCAAACCACAACTATCCCCTCATGAACAGGCATTGATCAGCAGAACACATCATGTACATAGGATACCACAATTACAATGTCAGGGTGCCCATCACACTGCAGGGCAAGGCAACTATCACCAACCAAGCACCACCCCTCCCTCACAAATCACCATGACCCACTGAACATCTGCACCGGGGTTATGGAGCCTTCATCCTTGCATTTCACCTGGCCACAGGATCACCCTTCCCCTTTGTCACCATCTCCCACATTGTGTGTAAAAAGTTGCCTGCACCCTCAGAGTCCACCTTGATTTGCAAAAACACTACATCAAAGAGAACTCAAAGCAGGCCAACACAGAAGCCAAGCAAAAAGCTTGCAGGCAGAAAAACTAACCAGAACAGCCTCCAGTAGATGATTTGAAGTAGCAGTACCTCACAAAGGCCAAGTACTACCACAATGACGTAACAACCAAGGTAGCACAGTGAAACAATGTCCAACAGGATATGTACCATGTGTGGTACATAACATAGAATGAAGCACCACAAACGGATGTGTACTGTCACTGCTCCCGTGTACAGGTGCAGGAGTGGTACGAACCAACCACCCCCACTGTGGTCTGGGTGGCTGCAAGTTCAAACTCACACAGGCCTCTGAGACCCTGGTGGGGAAGGAGGGTCAGTTATATGGAGTCGGGACAGGCATTGGCATACTGGATAACCGGAATGAGGGGCAGGAGAGGGGAGTAGGATTGACACAGGAAAGTAGGGAATGGCCAAGAATGTAGTACTCACATTAACACATACACAATCATACCAAACTTGTTCATCATAAACATAACAGCAATCCACTGAAATGAAAGTCAAAGAGACACTTATCTCTGGGGTGAGTGCTGGCCTCCTGCTTGCGCACTCTCAGGTCCGGTAACAGGAGCACCTCAATGCTGCAAAGAGAGCCACAGTTAAAAATCTGTGCGTGCCCATAACACACAAACACACCACCAAATATGCCTCAAAGTAACAAACTACTCTACAAACAGATAATCTGGTGTAGATGCTTCGTACCCATACGTAACATTACCCCTGTGATGGTTCATACACAGTCAATGCAGTAAGTCAGGCGCCGGTGGGTGCGTGGCAAATGGAACACCAATGTGTCACGAATCACACAACATGCAATGTTCCCTGGGTAAGCAGACAGACACATATAGCAAGGTATGACTTCCAAACAAGTCGTGTTCCACCATGATCCAAATAAAGTAGGCAGTGGATGTTTCAAATTCTACATGGAAATGAAATGCACTGCACTCGAGTCTGTCCCTTGCCGTCTGTCCCTGTCAGCTGCTTCTTTCCATGTCTCGGAACGCTACTTGGGTGATACAAGTGCCTCAATGGACCATGGTGGACTGGAGGGAATGTGCCACTGCCCCTGCAGGTGCTCCAGAAAACCTTGCAATCAACTAGCCATGAGTCCACCAACACATCTGAGCTGTATTGTGCTTTGCAACACCAATATTTGTTCAAGCTCACCCTCAGTGCTGCTACTAAGCATTCATGTGCAACTGGCCTGGTGGAAGGTTTGCTGTGTTGTGGCCCCCTTGTGCTGCTCACCTTGCCTGGAGTCCCTTGAAACACGTCAGCAGTTTTCGGATGTATGATTGCAATCCCTGTGCCTCTGCTTGCTCACACATGTGCATGTGGGCACCACCAAACGTGTCCAGATTCCAGACGTCCAATGGCCCATGTCTGCTGGCAAAGGTGGTCTGGAGGCTCATCCCCCTGCATAAAGGGCATGAAACACATGATTAATGCATTAGATTCATCTGTGTGTGTCTCTTCAGGAATCACATCACTGGACCATGTCAGAGACGTACATCAGAAATCACGCCACAGTCCGTCTTTCACAGCCAAAGTGTGGAACACACTATCTACGGCATGAATTGCAACAAGCACATGTACAGTAAAGATAGGAAACATACTACACAATGCATGGCAATGAATGTACACATGAATCATGAAACACCCCATCTAGCAAAAGTAGAACAGTGGTCAATAACACCCCAATCATCCCCACTAGGGGTGTTAACACAAGTTCCACAGCAGCAGACATGCCACAGATATGACAGTCCAAAGCCCTTGTATAATAGGCTGTTACACCGAACCATCCTTGTGAGCCCATGGATAAGGGAAGCAGGAGTGGCATATGTGAGTCAAGGACCCCAAGCAGCAAACACATACACAAGACAAGCCTGAAGGGCCCAGCTGGAACAGACAGTTGATGCTTTCAAAAGCCACAAAGCACCACACTGTCACATGAAAGCACAATAGACAAGCAATTTTAAAATATATTAACTAATTACACTAACTATGAAAAACCTACTTTACCTAATTAAACTAACTATCAAACAGAAACTTAACTAACTAAACTAAAAGAAAAATCAAAAATGGCCACAAACGACCCGGGGGGGGCACCCAGGAGGGGGGAGGTAAAGGGTGCTTCTCAACACCCACATGCTATTATGCTGAGCCAAAAAAAAAACCTCCATGGGCTCAACGCCTGCACATCCCGACCTATGTGGGAGATAGATGGTCGTCCGAGTCTGGCTCATCCTGGAAAGGAGGACGTGGCACAGTAGCCTGGCCACGCCTAGCCGCAGCTTGCCCCTCATCGGCAGCAAGTCTGCCGGACGGGTGAGCGTGGTTCTGTGTGGCGATGACATGTAGGTCTGCATGCAGAACCTCGCGTGATACACGTGCTTCCTCTTGCAAGGTAGCACGTGTAACACGGAGTTCCTCCTGCAAGGCCTGGCTGACAACCGCTGCACCTCCCGGCAAGCCTGTAGCTCAGCTGAGATGGTACGCTCAAGCTGTGCAAACCTCTCCTCTGACCGCTCCCTCTGGGACATCCGAAGGACACCCAGAGTGGATCTGAGAGAAGCATACTGCTCGCTCAGGGCCTCCATGTGTGCCTCTGCGTGAGCAGCAATTGCTTGACGCAGAGACGACATTTCAGCCTGGCGTGCCCTGTCTGAGGCCGCCATGCCCAGCCTAAGCGAGGGGGCCGTGGACCGTGCCGCCTGCTGCTGGAAAAGCACCTGCTTAGCAGGGGGGAGCACGGATCGGGCCACACGCTCCATGCTCTCAGCGATGTTCTCCATTGCTGTCCCCTGCCGTTCTGAATTGGCAGTCATGTCTTGCTCCCACTCAGTATACAGCGGTTGCGCGTGGCAACCGCGTTGCTGGGCTTGACCCCTGCAGAACCCAATGACCGGTTGTCCTTGTCGTGTTGGCACCGCCCGCGGCTGCACCACTACATGCCCCCGTCAACGTGATGTCCCAGGAACATCAGTGACTGGTGTGGAGGGTGACCCTGCATCCCGATCCACCACGGGCGGAGGTTCCAAGACTGTCTGCCCCCTGAGTACAGGTGTCGCGGACAGAGGAGTGTCCACATCATAATCACTCACCCCTGACACATGGTCCTGATTCTCATCCAACTAGACATGGACGTCAGAGTCGTCATCAGGGCTGGACTCATAGGCAGCCAGAGACAAGATGGCCTGTAGCACTTGGGGGTTTTCGTGGCCTGCCACCCCACAACCCTCACTTGTGCCGGGTTGATGTAGTGATACCAACCCTGTGCCTGGCATGACAACACCATCCTCCGGCTCCATTGCGTCATCATCTGAAAAATAGAGAGAAAAAAGGTCACTACACATGTCAGAAGCACACAACACACACACACCGACAACATCAGGCAGACATGTGACACACAAAATAGAACCTGGTATGCATGCTGGGTCAACTTGGAATTGCTTCTGTGATCAGACCAGTTGAAAGGTGGCAGTCTGCATTGAAGTGGGTCTATGCAGTGCAGCAAATATGTATGTTACTCACTACCTACATGTACAAGGACTCCATGGTGTGTGTCAGAAAATGTGAGGGCAGTGCAAGGTCAACTTCAGGCATCACGTGCAATGTGCATTCAATGGGTAGCATATCTACAAGCAAAGCACCCCTCCACCCAAGTGCAAAAGCAGGGATGCCTAGCATGGTATCAAAAGGCTGACCATAGACCTGTGTATTGACAGACAGTGTTGACTAGCATCAACAGCTTCATGTGAGTCAAGTGACAACACTGCAAATGATGATGGGACAGTAAGCAGGACACATGATGAAACGTCTGGAGGCCACCCACGTGTGAAGAGGACACTACACCAGTTGGACAGAGTCATTGGCCATTAAACAGGCTGAGGCCTGTGACCCACCCAGATTGTCAAACCCTAAACATGTGTGCAACCCAGTACTGAGCCACAGTAGACATGGGAAGGCTGATGAAATGCCATGCAATGTATGTCACCCAGGACTTGTATTACAGTGATCATCCAGTCAAGGACACATAGGGGCATGCGTGCAATGCACATGATATGATATGGCATTTGTAACGCGCCTATACACAAGTGCTTCAAGGCGCGACGAGGCGGCGGGGGGAACACGGGGAGACAGACAGCAATCCTACTAGGCCAGGTGTCATTCAGACCGCGCAAGTGCAAGGGTAGAGGGGACTGGGAAAGTGCAGGGGGAAGGGGAGAGGGGGAAAGTGCTGTACATGGTTAGTAGAGTATACGATAAATAATAGGGCCAGCTGGTGGCAAGTGCAAGGAAAGTGCAGTAGAGGTTAGTAGAATACAGATAAATAATAGGGCCAGCTGGTGGCAAGTGCAAGGTAAGTGCCGGGAGAAGGGGCTGTGGGATACAGAGACAGTCCCGTGGTGCAGGTAGGCAATGCAAGGGAAGAGTGGCTGGGCCAAGGAACGAGATCGGTGAGTGGTCCAGTAGCAGATTCGGTGCAGGTTCAGTGGTTTTAGCAGGGAAGAGAGGGAGAGAAAGCGGAGGCAAAGAGGAAGGTTTTGAGGTGCTTCCGGAACCGGAGATGGTTCTCCTCAACTTTCAGGGAGGCAGGAAGGCTGTTCCAGAGGTAGGCCCCTGCTGCGGAGAGAGATCTACCCCCAGCTTGTTGCTTGGAGAAGCGGCTGACCCTGAGGTATTTGGAGGTGGATGAGCGAAGAGCTCGAGAAGGAAGATATTTAGGAAGAGAGAGTTGAAGGTATTTTGGCCCAAGGCACCAGAAGGCCTTGTGGACAATACAGAGGGTTTTGAACTTAATCCTCGCAGCCACTGGGAGCCAGTGCAGTGATTTCAGTCCTGGAGAGATACGGTCCTTGGGCTTGAGGCCAAGGACAAGTCTCGCAGTCCTGTTCTGGATGAGTTGCAAAGGGCGAAGAGTAGAGGCAGGAAGATTTAGATAGAGGCTTTTGCAGTAGTCCAGCTTTGAGAGAACCAGGGCTCTGGAGACAGTGAGCTTCTGGGGGAAGGAGAGGAAAGGAAGGATCCCTCTGAGGAGGTGTAGCTGGAAGTGTGACTTCTTAGAGACGTCAAATATGTGTGGAGAGAAAGAGAGTGTGGAGTCGAAGATAACCCCAAGGTTTTTTGCCTTGCAGGTAGGCGCAGGAAGAGGGCCAGGGGAGGCTGGCCAGAGAGCTGCAGGGAAGGAAGGAGTGGGTGTGCCGATAAGTAGAATCTCAGTCATACTGGCATTAAGGCAAAGGTCGTTGGCGGCACACCATTCCTGGAAAGCAGAGAGACAGTCAGAGATGAGGGAAGGGGAAGAGGAGGCCGAGGGTAGCCTGAAAATGAGCTGGGTATCATCCGCGTAGCACTGAAAGTAGGGACAGAGAGCGGCTATGCGGTGAGCAAGAAGTGCCAGATATTGGTTGAGCATGAATGGGCACTCATGTCCCTGCGGGGCATCTGACCTCTGCACAGTACAAGTGAGATGCCCTGCATCAAGAACTAAGGCTGTACCACACAGCATATGTCTGGCAGATTGGTTGCGGGAAGTTAGCATGTACACAGGACGCATTAACAGGGAAGTACCCAACGGCAATATTGAAGCAGACCAGTGCAAAGGTGGAATTGGGGTGCAGAGCAGGGGGTGGAGGGGCAAGGAAGCATGCCTACATGGAGTCCCCGCATGCAGGCAGAGGACACATGCACATCAGTCATGCTATGACATCGTGCCTGGGCTGAGAGGAAGGTCACCCCACGCTACATGCAGAAGGGCCAGTGAGCTGGGACATGGACCGGAGGGGCATCCTGGTAACCAGCATGTGAGTAGGATGCAATAGTGTTGATGCCGACAGTCCCCATCTGCTCCACATGTCCACCATCCAGCAGAGCAGACATGCATCACGGAAGAATTGCATTACTTGCACATCCGAACCATGTACACCTCACATATAGTGGCAATCATGCACAACACATCCCACAAGTAAAACAAACACGTCCTCAACAAACATGCATCAACACTCACTGGACTGGGCATCAAAGTCCGGCATCTCTCCCACTCCTTCGACCGATTCAGATGGTATGAACTCCGCAACAAGTGACTCATGCGGAGTGAGGACTTCCTCCTCTGGTGCAGGCCCACCGCCAGTCACCAGAGTCAAGTTGTAATTTGAGGCACGCTTAGCCTTAGCGCTGCGTTTGATGTCATTCCAACGCTTTTTGCACTCTTGCACAGTGCGCACCTCATGGCCGAATGCACTGACATTTTCCGCAACATGCTTCCAGTGGGTATCACGTTGGGCAGCCGTAGTCTGACTATTGGCACCCACTAGCATGTCACGGCTGTGGTCCCGCACGTAGCCCACGAGGAAGTCCAGTTCCTGGTTGCAGAAAGGCTTCTTCCTCGACGTGCAGGAGGTCGTGGCTGTGTGTGAGGTCCCAGCCTGTGCTGCAGGTGCAACCTTCCTCCTCTTGGAATGTGGCTCAGACCCTGGCAGGCTAATGCCGCCCTGACCAGTATGGCCAGAGGGTTAGGTGGATTGAGCCAAGGGAGTGGAAGGTAGAGGGACGCCCAATGGCCTGACTTCTGTCAGTGGCAGCTGGGTGCCCTCTAATGGACCCTGCACAGCAACATCCGCTGTGGCAGGGTCATTGACTGCAACTGTCCTGGTTGGCAGACTCACAGCCTGCACTTGCCAACACCCGGCTGTTTGGGGCAGCAGATGACATAACTGCCCCAGGGACACGTGTCTTGGTCAGGGCAGCCCTGCGTGCCCCTATGGTTTCCTTCCTGGCCTGTTGGAAATCTTCCAAGGGCTCCTCCAGTGCCAACGCAGGCTGCGCTGGCAGTCCCTGAGCCTGGGTGGTAGTGTCCACAGCTTCACCTGCAGCTACCACTACCCTTGGGCCCGTGGCAGTCGATGGAATGGACTGCTGGGTCACACGGGCGCCAGTGCCAGATGCAGAAGCTGCATCTCCCGAACCACAGGGGGTGGTGGCCAATGTTCCCTCTAATTATTTTTCTCTGTGTGCGGAACTGGTAGGCTGTTGTGCGCACATTATTTTCCATGTGCGCAACTGACTAAAGATATAAGCCACTTTGTGAGCATGTGTATTTATTGACCTACCGTCGCAGAAGAGAGTTTGGAAAGGGATTTCCTCTTCCCAGCCACTGCAAATCTTGACAAATCTTACAACACTTTTTCCAAACACATAGGCTAAAATAAAATATGGTATATGTGATTATACAGAAAACTCATCAACCAGTCCAAGACTACAACATCTGCCACAGTACCTCGTAAACGTTTTAAGTCACTGGAAAATCACTCATGTGCACTACAAAACACAAATATCTCTTGTCATAACTGATGTGCTGTCAAGAAATTCAGACAGAAAACATTTGCTGATGTATTAATGGCAATTATAAGAAATGTGTCAAACATGCTGATAGAAGTTTAAGCGCCACTTTAATTAAGTAATTCAAGGGCCAGGAGAACATGCTTCACCACAGCCTAGACAAAATTAAACAAGAGCCTTACTGAGGTTTATTACGGAGCCCTGCTGAAGAAAATAATATATATATATGTGATTGAGTGCCTTCTTCAGTAACTATGGATGCATCTTCTGTAATTCTTTGTTATTAATAATAATAAATAATAATAATAATAATAATTTCACATTTATATAGCGCTACGAACCCTCAGGTATCTGAGCGCTGCTTATTATTACCCACGGTGTGTGGTGCTCATTTATCGACCTCGGAAGGATGAAACGCTGAGTTTGGCGCTGCCGGGATTCGAACCTGCATTCGCAGGCTCTGCACTGATGTCAAAGCGAGCGCTCTACTCGCTGTGCCACTTGACCGGCTTATTAGTTAAATGAGATTGGGGGGGGACGCTAGAAACGATGCAAACAGAACACATGGTTACATTGAAAAGCCCTCAGCAGCTGAGCATAGAAAGAAAAAGAAGGTGCTGCTGTCTAGATGGGTGCTAAACTTTCCTATCCTTTAGCAAACAAGCAACACATTTCCTTCAGTGTACTTGCGAAACGTATGAATTGTTTTTTTGAAATTTGCTGCTTTGTTCATCACCCACAAGGAGTGATGACCTGTGCTCTTCCACCCACACCCTTCCCCGGCCCCTGTGCTATCCTCCAATACTAGTTTATAGAGCACTGTAAATCGTGAGGGATTGTAGCAGTAAACACTGGCTGGGATATTTGCAGTCCCACAATACTTTGTAAACAAGGCATATTTAATGCCTCAACATATTATGTGCATTTTAAGAATGTCATGACTCTGCATGTACATAATTATTTTGCAGTGCATACAAGATTGTTTGCAGCATACCCCATGCTTATATCGTTTTTGTATAGCAGTGATTTACCATATAATGTAAGAAGGTCTATGACCAAAGGAACTCTGTGCACTTGAAAATGATGCAGATTGTGTGAAAAGCATTCTCTTGTCTGAATATCCGGTGCCGTGATACTATGGACGAGTATTCCCAGGCATAGTCCATACCCATTATCCATTGTAGGGAAAGTAAATGATATTTCAATGTTGCTCTCCACTTATAGGGTAATGTTAGTGATGCTAAAGTAGGAGACGCTGAGCATTACATTTGTCTTCTCCAAATCCTTAGAGGGAAAATTAATATTTGAGTTTTATGATGCGTTAACTTACAAGGGGGCCGCTTCAAAGCACTTGCGTGACATATGTACAAAGAAGAGGAAGTATGGGATAACATTACACATCCAAGTAGCCTGGTTACTTAGTCATTATCCGATATTTGAGCTAGTTGTTTGATTGTATAGTGTGGGTGACCCTTTTGGTAAGGCACAATGAGTAACATGTGTCCGTTATTCATATTACAACAAACAAGTGGATGAAGGGACATGTCTGCTAACCTTTCGTAGAACCAAGAAAACAAGGGTCAAGGTTGTTTGGTAGTATCTTAATGTGTTCTGGGGCAGAAGTTAGAATCATAAGGTAAAAGTGTGGTAGAGTCATGGGTGGCGAGGGAACATTATTTAGTTGATGTGTGCAGGCATATCTTGGTTAGATTCTTCTGTTCTTGGAGCCATTTTTCATATTAATTTTTAACCTCTTTTGTGTGTATTTTGCTGTTAGGGATTTTAGGTGTTTACGGTCACCCTTGCATAGTAGTGTAATGCAAATGAGCAGAATATCAAGACTAGTTGCTTATTTTAGGAGAAAGAACATTTCAGGTAATTACTGTGGCTTGTGCCTTATTAAATCTTTTGAATAGGTGAGAATTGTCTGTGTGCGCTGCTAAAAATCTTCTGAGCGGCACCCAGAAGGAAGCTGGGCAAGTGCACATGCGCACAGCTTAGAGGGAACATTGGTGGTGGCATGACTGCACCGACACATGGCACGACATCGTGCTCAAGTGGCGCACCCCTGCCTCTTCCCCCTCTGCGGCCTCCCTGGACACCCTGGAGTCCCCCTACTCCCTGGTCACCCCGGCCATGTCCCTGACCATGCCCACCACGAGGAGTACGCCCAGCTGAGGTGCCCCTCACCTTTGGTGGATTCCCAATCATGGCACAGATGTAGTAGTGCCGGGACAGATGGAGTAGTGCCAATGGGAGGTGTACACTACAATTGACCTGGGCAATTGAGGTGAAGGGGGTGGGAAGCAAGATGTTAACAGCCCCCCTGCACCTGCAAGGCTGTATGTGACCCCGGTGATGTAGTGACGGGTCACGCAACGCTCAGGCACCCCAAAACTGCTGTAAAACCGTGCACGCAACCCTGCAGCCTACGTGCGTGGAATCAACCTCCCGCAGTACACGGTGGCGCCCAGTAACACGAAAATCGGGTACGCGTGGGACACGCAGGCTACTATGACATCAAAAACGGTGCGATACACAGGGGCACCCGCAGTGGGAAAAATAGCGTGCGCGACTCACCGTCTGACTAGTGCGATGCAGAAAAACACGCGTAGCCAATCCCCCCGCCAAAAGAATAGATACGTCATTGATAGCTGTGAAGTTGTGATGGCGCGCGAAATAACAGGAAGCAGCAACACACGTCGGTCTCCACGAAAGGCACGTACAGCGAACTGCTGGCCCCGCTCACCTTTAACCCATGCTGAGGGAAACGCCTGTGCGTGTCACGTCACTTATGCGCGTAAGCCCTTTCCTCGGATTACACGCATTCACACGGGGACCTGCGTTATTTTCGCGCACGCGCTAATCCACTATGCCCACGTCACGGGGGAAATGTCCGCACACGCCCCCGCACCTCACGTCACAGAAGCGCTTACACGCGAAGGGCCTTTGGTCCAATGAAATCGCTGACGTGCTCACGCGCTAAGGGTCTTTCCTCGAATTACACGCTGACGTGCAAGATTTTCACATGCCAAACCACTCAATATAAGCTGGCCACGCGAAAACACACGGAAGACCACGCTCCTGCCCTGAAGGCCATTTTCCTGCCCCCCAGAGCCCCGAGCATGCTCCCACCTGCCATCTTCTGCCTGCCTGCCTGCTGCCCACGTGCCCTGCTATTTGATGCCTGCACATCAGCCAGGGGTGCAGTTGCTGTGACCACCCCTGCTGGAACTGAAGACTCCCGACTAGGATACCATCGCTCCACAGCCCAGCCCCAGGACCCAGTTGCCCACCCACACCTGCCTCTGGGGTTGCCATTTCGGGCACACCACCATCTGAGACCACTGGCAACCCCCAGCCAGAGAGGCAGAGGGCCACCAGCTTCACTGCCACCGAAGTTGGTGTCCTGGTGGAGCAAGTCCTGGGGCAGTATGATGCCCTCTTCGGAAGTTTGCGCGCCGACAAGGAAGGACGGAGCAGGATCTGGACAGACATCGTGACTGCCATCCTCGTGGAGGGGGTGGCAGTCCGCAAATTCCAACATGTCAAGAAGCGTTGGGAGGACTTCAGATCCAGGACCCGCAACAAGGGGGCCACCTGTTGGAACACCAGATGAGGGTCCTGGAACGTATATGCGCAGCGCTCCATGTCCAGGTCCTTGAGAGGCAGACCCGTCTGGAGTCAAGCGGTAAGTGTACATACATACTGATTGGAAGCTGTGCGTGTGGTGGTGTGCCAGTAGTGTGCAGGTTGCACATGTGGTTTTGTAGGGCCATGTATGGATGTGTATGTATACGGCCGTGAGGCTAACACATGTCAGTCCTCTCATGGTGAGACACATGGATGGTGTATGTGTGGGTAAGCATGCAGGCCAAATGCATATGTGTGAGCACACATGTTTGAATGACTGTTTATGTAAGTTGGCATGGTAGTGGTGTCACACATGGATGTTGGTTCCAGCTGCATGTATCTGCACCGTGTACATGTGCATGTGTGTGTATTTGACAAGGGTGCAACAGTGATGCAACATGGATGCATGTGACACTGATATGTAGAAGGCTGATTGCCAGATGTGACATGGATGCCGATCTCATCACTGTGACAGTTGGTGGAGGTGTACACATGCATGTAAGTGTCGTGGCGTGTGTGCATGTCTAGTGCACTCCCTGTGTTTCATGTGATGTCTGGCTCGTCTTTGGCTGCTCAAGCTGTTTTATGTGTATGGATGGTGCTGGCCGTTGTGATATGGCTGTGGACAGAAGACTCCCGACTGGGATTCCATCGCTCCACAGCCCAGCCCCAGGACCCAGTTGCCCACCCACTCCTGCCTCTGGGGTTGCCATGTCGGGTACATCTCCATCTGGCACCACTGGCAACCCCCAGCCAGAGAGGCAGAGGGCCACCAGCTTCACTGCCACCGAAGTTGGTGTCCTGGTGGAGCATGTCCTGGGGCATTATGATGCCCTCTTCGGAACAAGACGCGCCAACAAGGAAGGATGGGAGAGGATCTGGGATGACGCAGTGGTTGCCATCAACGGGGAGGGGGTGGCAACCCGCAACTACCAACATGTCAAGAAGCACTGGGAGGACTTCAGGTCCAGGACCTTCAACAAGGCCCGGCACCTCGCGGAGGGGGTCCGGGTCAGCCTGAGCAACATCCAGATGAGGGTCCTGGAACGCGTAGGCCCAGCGCTCTACGCCCAGACCCTTCGGAGGCAGACCCGTCTGGAGTTGAGCGGTAAGTGGCCAAGCATTGCTGTGTGAGACAGGGCATGTTGCAGTGTGTTGGTAGTCTGATACTTGCCTGTATGTGTGACATAGGCCATGTATGGATGTGTGTGTGCAGGGACATCATGGTCATGCATGTGGGACCAGTTATGTGTGAACCACATGGTAGGTGCATGTGTTTTAATGCAACATCGGGACCTCTATGCAGAATGCACACCTGAAAGCATGGCAGTCTCTGTTCCTGGACATGGAGGGGGGTGAGGAATGGGTGCTGATGTCATATACATGTATGGTGCACGTTTGTGTGTGTGTGTGTGTGTGTGTGTGTGCGCGCCAGAGAAGTGTGTGTTTGACTTTGAAACGCCATGGATGCATGTGACTTTGAAGGCAACATCTTGATTTACAGGGGCCCTTGTACATGGGTGTTGATGTTGATTGCAGGCGCCGGGAGTGTTTCTGCATGTGTGTTACATGCATTGACCCATGTGTTGTGGAAGTACAGGATGGAAGTGACATTTGACAGTGCCACTCATGTGTTATTGCTTCCTGTCTAGGGTATTTTGTGCTTACCCTGATGCTTGTGTTCTATGTCTTTCTCTACGCAGCGTCAAGTGAAGAAGAGGGCGGAGACGGCTCTGTGGAACCAAGCGGCAGGGATGCCCCCACCGGGCAGCGACGCAAGGCCCAGCCACCCTCCCAGGAATTACCATCATCCGGGAGCGAGGGGGCTGGTGTCGCGTCTGCCACAACGGCTGTGGCGGAAGGGCCGGGTGAGCCCCCACAGGGGCTTCCAATGGCGGAAGACGGTGTGGAGACATCCAGGTTGGTGGTCCCCACAGAGGAGGAGGAGCCGACTACTGAGCCGCACATGGGGCCTGGTGGGTTAGTACCACTGGTGCAAGTGGTGCAATCCAGGGCCAGGGTCAGGAGGCAGCACAGGTCACCACGGAGGGGCCTGTGCATGTCGCTGTCCTTGACCCTGTGACTGCACCATTATGCACCAGCAGGGAAGCCCTGTCCCAGGCCCATCCGCAGGTAGGGGAGAGTGCCATATCACCTGCCTCTCCACTACCTGCGGGCGAGGGGTCCCACGACCGTATGGGATCCGTTCCGGTGGGTGTCGTGTTGCGCACATGTGACATTCGTGATGACGTGCGTTGTTCCTGGGCGGAGAACGCACGCCATCACGAAGAGCAGCGTCGTGGCGTGGCACTGCTGGGAGGGGCCCTGGTCGGTGGGTTCCTACATGTGACGCGCACTCTGGCGGACCTCTCCTCCTCTGTGGAGGCTATGCACCGGTCGTTCTCCACATCGTCTTCCAGCCCAGATTCCACCAGGGCCCCCTGTGGACCTGGCCTGACCAACACAGTCAGCTTGGTGGAGATCCCATCCCTGCCACAGTCGGGAGTTGGCGGTCCAGCAGGGGTGGACACCACAACTGGAGACCAGCAGATGGAGGATGTGCAGGCACCATCGGAGAGGGCACATGGACAGCAGAAGCAGCAGCAGGATCAGGCTGTAGGTGGGAGCAATGATGGCTCGGGGCCATCAACATCGGAGGGGCAGGCATCGGCCATAGGGCAGGAGGACCCAGGAATGGGAGTGTCTTCCGTGTGGCTGTGGTTGGGCCAGCAGATAGGTGCGGAGCGGCGGCGGGCATAAGAGGCGCGGCTCACCATGGTCAGGGCGGAGAACTCCATGCGTCGGGCATTGAGGCGGGCAGAGTGCCTCGAGGCAACTCGCAGGGAGTTGGAACAGGCCATGAGTGCCTCCCTGTGAGACCTCGGGGCCAGGACAGAGGCCCGCCTCCGGGACATCAACATGGAGTTCAATGATGCCCTGGCCTGGGACACCACAGAGTGAGCCGCTGGACTTGCCCGCCGCCATTGTATATAGTTAGATAGTGTTAGGTTTCCTTTTGTTTTTTCTTTATTTTGGTTGCGCTTGGACAATGCACCACGTTTCTGTATGTAGTTTTTTATTAGGTAGTATTTTTGATAGGTTTCATTTCTTCAGTTGGGCTCATGGACCCTGGATTGTTCATCTGTATATAGTTCACCATTGGATTCTTCTCTTTTTTTTTTTATTTCACCCTGGAGCAATGGTTTTCACTTTTCTTTTTTCCCTTGGATTTGCTTTGTTGGACTGTGACTTTGGACACCATTTCCTTTGGATTTCTTTGGATTATGATTTCTTGTTTTTCAGTTTTTCAGGGACATGCAGCTTTTCTTTTTTTATTACCATTGTTGTTTGTTTGATTTTCATTACATTCATGTTGTGTTTAATACATTTTTTTCTTGATACTTTGATGTGCGGTATTATCTCATTGGTTTCATGCATGTCATGATATGGGTTTTCACATTCACTTGCAACCATTGTGTGTGTGTGACGGACATGTGTTCATTTACATACTTGCCATTGGGGTTGTATCATGTAATTGCCTTTTCTTTTTGGGTGGATGCAATACTTGGTTGGGTTTTTGGGCTGGGGAGGCTGGCCATAAGGGCCATGATTGAGGATCGTCATGACCTGGGGGCAGGGGGACATGAGTGGGACATGAGTGGGGGCCTGCTGGCAGGTGCCCCGCACTGCTGGGGGGTGGGGGTGCAGGGGGACATGAGTGGTACATGAGTGGGGGCCTGCTGGCAGGTGCCCTGCACTGCTGGGGGGTGGGGGTGCAAGGGGACATGAATGGGGGCCTGCTGGCAGGTGCCCTGCACTGCTGGGGGTTGGGGGTATAGGGGGACATGAGTGGGACATGAGTGGGGGCCTGCTGGCAGGTGCCCCGCACTGCTGGGGGGTGGGGGTGCAGGGGGACATGAGTGGGGTCTGCTGGCAGGTGCCACGCACTGCTGTGGGGTGGGGGTGCAAGGGGACATGAGTGGGGGCCTGTTGGCAGGTGCCCTGCACTGCTGGGGGGTGGGGGTGCAAGGGGACATGAGTGGGGCCTGCTGGCAGGTGCCCCGCACTGCTGGGGGGTGGGGGTGCAAGGGGACATGAGTGGGGTCCTGCTGGAAGGTGCCCTGCACTGCTGGGGGGTGGGGTGCAAGGGGACATGAGTTGGTGATCAGTAGTGCAAGGAGACATGTGGCTTTGCTGGGGGGCATGCCCATGTTGGGTGGGCTTCCTGCGGGACATGACCAAGGGTGCAGGGTAGTCCCCTGTGGTGTGGGCTGCCTGCAGGGGCCGTGGAGGGTGTACAGGGAACACTTGGGAGGACCCACACTGCCAAATCACGTGTAGGACTCCCCGGCACCCCCAAAATACACGTACCCTGCTGAAATTTCGTGTGAAACTTCCCGCGAACACCGTAATACACGTACCATGCTCCTATCGCGTGTGAAACTTCACGCGAACCCCAGTTATACACGTACCCTGCTGAGATCACGGGTAAAACTTCCGGCGAACCCCAGTTATACACGTACCCCACTCGCACAGGGCCTGTCACGTGTGAAACTTCCCGCGCACCCCTGAAATCCACGTACCCTGCTGAAATCGCGTGTAACACTTCACGCGCAACCCTGAAATACACGTACCCAGGCCAATCGTGTGTTAAACTTCCCGCGCACCCCTGAAATACATGGACCCTGCTGAAATTGCATGTAACACTTCACGCGCACCCCTGAAATACACGTACCCAGTACAATCGCATGTAAAACTTCCCGTGCACCCCTGAAATACACGTACCCTGCTGAAATTGCGTGTGAAACTTCCTGCGCACCCCTGAAATACACGTACCCTGCTGAAATCGCGTGTGAAACTTCCCGCGCACCCCTGAAATACACGTACCCTGCTGAAATCGCGTGTAACACTTCACGCGCACCCCTGAAATACACATACCCAGGCCAATCGCATGTAAAACTTCCCGTGCACCCCTGAAATACATGTACCCTGCTGAAATCGCATGTGAAACTTCCCGCACACCCCTGAAATACACATACCTTGCTGAAATCGCGTGTGAAACTTCCCGCGCACCCCTGAAATACACGTACCCTGCTGAAATCGCGTGTGAAACTTCCCGCGAACCCCTGTAATACACGTACCCTGCTGAAATCACGTGTGAAACTTCCCGCCAACCCTAGTAATACACGTACCCCGCTTGCCGTGCTGGTACAGGGTTAGCGCAGCCCTTTGTGCTGGATTGGGGATTTTGATGGCTTTTCCCTGCGCGAGGGGAGTTCTTGGGGGCGTAACTGGCGCTGCTGCAGGGTCGCTGCGCCACTGTGCACCACAGCTGGTTTTGGTAGCTGAAATTCATGAATACGCTGTGCGCGGAAATGGATTTTAGCGCACGCAGCTGGCGCAGAGATTCACACGCGCACACTGAACGCCAGCCGCGTGCACCACTTGTGTGCTAAATTCTATGAAATACCCCCTTAATGTTTTATATTTGTCTTTGCAGGTAGACCAAATGGCTGATTTTCGAGAATCAGCTGTGTCAGGTTATCTGCATCCTGTTTTTTTCTAAATCCTGGTTTCTCTGTTATGGTATGTATTAGGTTTTGATATATCACACCCTTTTTTCTGGATGTGGTGTGGATGTTGTGTTGTTATTGTATGTAAGAAATGGGAAATATGGTGTATAAGATGTCAAGTTAAATGGGTTGAATAGTGGGTTAGGGGAAACAGTATTATTGATGAGGTTTGTTAAGAACATTTTCTGGGGCTGGTTAGGGCCTAAGGCCATTGCAACCTTAGTACAGTGGGGATGGATAGTGAATGGAGGACATAGATTGTGATATCTGTTAGTTGATTAGCAGTAGTAGTTATTAGTTTGTAGGGGAACAGCAGGATCATGCATTAGGCTATTGTGTTATTATGCTGAAAGGAGGAGTAATTAAATGGGTGCTCGGAGAAGCAAGGGTGTGTTAGGGTTTAGTTATTTGAACACTAATGTACTTAATGCTGTCTACTTGGACATGTTGTTTAGCTGTTAAGTAGAGTTTCGTGAGGTGTTTTATGATGCTACTAGTGGAACTAGCCATTGAAACTGTAGTGACATTTGGAATAGGTAGTGGAGGGAGGGTGGACATGCTGATACGTTTTGTAGAGTAGTAGTAGTCATTGTATTTTGATGGTTTCTTTTTTAATTATGGTGGCCAATTTGGTACCGTTTTTTATGTTTGCTGACATCTGAAAAGGGAACAAGTGACCTTTTGATTCAAATCATGGTGCTATATTCACTTTCTTTATTATATATTTTCTCAGGAACAAAAAAAAGTCATCTGCACGCAGGAAAATTTCCAGGGTGCGAATGACTATTATACTTGTGCTGATGGGCAGTTACAGCGTTTTTTGTTCTGCAGCTTTGAGTGAGTGTCTTGTTCCGCTTGACCTTACAAATCCTGGATTAGGGGGGCCCTTAAAGTGCATCTCCAAATGTTAACCCGGGCTTGCCACTTACTTACATTTTATATTGAAAATATAAAGAAAGAAATGTGTGAACTCAATCATGTATTGATTTTTTTTTTATATACAGATGTTTTTGTAAGATGAAAAGGACATCTGCAAGTACGTACAGTTAAACAGTATCATTTTTTTTAAAGTAGTGTTTTCAAATCTGTAGATACAAATCCTTTAGCTAATGTGTTGAGGATACTTTTAGAAATGTTGAAGAGGAAATAAGAGATATGCCATCAGAACGTTTTGCTGGAACCAGTAATGTTTTCATTGAAAGTAAAAAAAAAAAAAGAAAACAAATTTAAATATGTTACCAGATAGTAAAAAAGAAAGATTTTTAGAATGAAAGGTAGTGAATGTGCTATAAAATTGAAACAGAGGAATAAGGATATATATAGGAGAATGCATTACTCCCGGGTTTTTATCAATCTTTGGAGAAGTATGGAACCAAAATATAGATATGTGGTAAAATAATTTTTTTAAAGAAAAAAGTAGAAAAAGTAGAAGTAATCATTAAGAAAGCTTTTGATATGAAAAGAATAGTTTTAATTATCATTTTAAATAAACTTAAGAAATTGCTTAAGGTGACTATACCATTCTAAACAAATATACAAACAGTCCATTTGCTTACATGTGACAATGTTTGTGACATCTTTGGTGGTGAGTGGACACACATTTCTCAATTTGAAAGATTTTTTAATGAGAGTTACATTCAAGGAAAGAATGTTCCACTAACCATTGATGAGAGTGGACTGAAATGGTGTGATTTATAAAAAAGAAGAAATCATACAGTGTAAAAATATGGAAATGGAAATTGTAGGTCAGTCAAAAATGAAATGAAAGAAGGATTGTGAGGTATGGACTTGCATTGTTTTGTGCAATATTGATTCATGTTCTTGTAAGTATTGCATAAAAAATGATAATGTCCAAAGACAAATCAAGATGCTACAAAGAATAAATGACACTGAAGTTTGTGAAAAAACAGGACTTCTGGGTCACTCTCTAGCTTGTCTTGATAAAAGTAGATGTAAGGGTCAGTTTCATCATATACGGATGCCAGCTGCACATCATACCAAATTGGCAGAAGCTTATCGATATTGGGAAAGTGAAAAATGCATTGGACTACAATTTCTTATACAAAGGCAGTCTAACTGTACCAGCATTGTCAGTGCTTGATGTTGAGTTAACAAACAAGAGCAGTGAAGGTCAGTTTCAGTGTACATCTATTGCAGAGGGAAACGTTTTAATGAACACTGAACTATTCATCCTCTACACTCACGTAAAGGTATGGATGAGAGTTTAGAATTGTATCAAATGAAAGCAATGAAAGGTGCACCAGTTAGTATCAGGGAAAATCCATTAGTAGTGTAAGGACATATATATTTTAACAACATGTAATGGCATTTTTTATTGCAAAATGTAGTGGCATTTTTGTTGCCAGCAGTAATATGGCATATATATATTTTTTGTTGTTGCCAGTATGACATGTAAACATGTTGTTGGTGGCATGCAAAGTACAGGTTTTGCAACACAGCCAAGCCCAACTTGTAACTGCAGAGAATGAAATGCATGCATAGAAAAGCTTAGTGCTGCCAGGCCAAATAATGAAGTGCACCATATGTTTTGGATACCTCAGACATGGAGACTACATTAAGTTATATAACTGACTAACAAAATTAACATTGCTAAAATACTAAATTCTAATTTCCCTAACATTACAATGCAGTCTAATATGCAAAATGAGGTGAAAATACATGTTTTAGTGGCAGCAGGAAACCGAATTAAACATTTATTCAGGAGGGCCTAAAGCCCTCATTGTTCTAAACATGAGGGTTGATACAAAACACATTTGTGTTAACCTGATTGGGGGAGATTATAGGCAGACAAGAAACGTCAAAAGGGGAAGGACAGAAGGTTTCTTGGGACAAGAAATGCAGGAAAAGAGTTAGTTTGTGCTGGGCTGAGAAGACTGACAGTGGTCCAAGGTGTCAGAGAGCTGGCTGTGAGAGATATCTCGCCGGTGCTCCCCACACAAGATTACAGAATCATATTGAGCTGACACTGGGCCTGCCTTTGCGAGTGGAGCAAGGTCGTGCTGATAACTTCAAAGAAGTACTAATCTTGGCAAGATATGTGCCAAGTGAGGATCATTTGAATGCCGTATGTTTGGCTAAGCTTTATTACAGTGTAGAAAGGTTAGGAAATCACTGCATGTTTATTTTTCGTCATGTTCAGAATGTGGGAACATTAACCCATGTTTCAAAAGGCCTATTTCAGATGACGGTGCAATGTATCCATGGTAAGATTTGATGACATGTAACTAAGATTCAATATAATAAGTATCCATGAAAACAAATGGGATTTAGTGTCATTTTTCCATCTGTGAATTAATTTATATATATAAAGTGTACGGGGAGGTTCATTTCTGTTCAGTAGTGCATTTGTCAATTTACTACTGCAGGTAAAATAACAACCCAGAACAAGCTAATAATATTCAGTGATAAGGCAGATTTATGTGTGTGTGTGTGCCATCCTTGCATGCTGATGGGAAGGAATCTGATATGATATATATATTACTGGATGTCCATGAGCCAGTAATGCCGAAGGGTACATAGATTACTGGATGTAGATAAGCCAGTGATACCAGCTACAAACTGTAGGTGGCGCTCTGAATAAAATCATTGGGTTCTAACAGTGCATAAGTCGGGGGCGCTTTACAGACCACTAAGAGGTATTCTAATAGAAGGGAAAGTTTTGTTTTATGATGTGCTTATAGTATAAAGAAGAAACCATGCTCACCACTATACCACAGAAACAATTACCGCAAAACAAAATACCACTAAAATTACCACCAATATAAGCTAACAAGGCCTGGTCACTAAAATAAAGTGATGCTAAACCCGATCTAAGTGCAAGACTAATTTACCACCAAATTACCGCCACTATTTTTACGGTAAGAAAATACCACCAAATCCCACATTTATCCCAATAAGACAAACATCTATTACAGATAATTGTGCGTTGGCCGGGAAAGTGACTGTAGAGCACCTACTGGGCGTGGCAAGTGTGTCTAACACTACCATACGTGCATTGAAGGGACACCATTTTATGTGAGCAGCGTGACACTAGAAGTGAATTTCAGAATGTCTCAAATGGAGGCCACATTCTCAGAGTTAGTGCAATATCTGGAGGCAAAGTTATACGCACATGGAATATGGTCATCAAATAACGCCACAGAGTGGCATGACCGCATATATGCAGAAGTGCAGAAAGAACAATTGGATCATATTTTTGCAGAAGGTATCATAATTCAGGTCTGACTTTTGAGATTATTAAATGCTGCTGATAAACCTGCAGAGAAAGATTGTCCGATACGGCTATGTGTCGAGACATGGTTCATGCAAGAAAATGATGCCAAGCTGATTAGCAGATTAAAAGTTGAACGGGATGGAGCTAATGAACAAGAGTAAAAGTGAAGAGCAGAACTGGAGGTATGTGAAAAGGACATGCAATCAAAATTTAAAGACCTTGACACTCAATTGTCCCAAAGAAACAAACAGTTTGAGGATTGTGAGCAAGAATTGAAACACTTGAAAGAGTTGGTAGATCATATTAGACAAGATAAAGATGAGGTTATTTTGGAAATGCAGATTTTACAAAAAGAACATTTTGAGAAAGAAAGTGATCTTCAAAATGCTGAACAAGAGATAGTTAAAATGTTTCAAGAAAAAGACAGATGAGACAAAGAGTTCAATGAATGCCAAATGCAAATGAGCGATATGCAAAATGTGATTAATAAGATGGGTGATGAAAACAATTACTTGCATAAGGAGGCAGATCGACTCCTTATAAAGTGCAAGGATTTGGACAGCAAATATGCATTTCCAGGTCCCAGGACAAAGGACAGGGCACCACATTCAATGGAGTTGAGGTGAATTTTCTGCCTACATGGAGAGACAGTGCCCCAGTGCCCCAGTGCCTGTGACAATGACTGAACCTGGTTGCACCGCCCTTGGGGGATTTGACACACCCATTGGGGGCCACCACCTATCCCATACGCCTTAAAGAAGCGTAGAATCACAAAGTAGTGCAATCCCATGCATAACAACAAGTAGCCCTATCAAAATAATGAAATCAATCAAGGCCCTCATCAAACCATTCAAAAAAGGAGGGGAGTGCTGTATAGAGGACCACTTAGAAGCAGTGCACGATATATTTAAAGCCCTCCAGATACCTAAAGAACAATACAGACAATATTTCATTTAACTCTGGATGCTCCCACAGCCAGTATCATTAGAGGATTAAATGAACAGCAGAACACGACATGGGCAGTTTGAAAAAGAGATTATACATCATTTTTCTCCATTCCAGTCCTTACAGGAGGCAAAGAAAGTGGTATATACAATTACGGCTGGGCGAAATACGTCCCCTCGCCAATTTTTGCAAGACTTAAAAAGAGCCTTTTCTCGCTTTGATGTATCTTTTGACCCCAATTCAAATGAGTTTAAAACTGCCTATTTCTATGGGTTGCAGAAAAACATCATATCACAGTTAGTCCATGAATTTGATCATGACAAGTCCCTTGAGTGCATTGTGCAGCAAAGTACAAAACTATATGAAGTGCTATATTGTCAGGGTAGAGAGAGTGATAAAATGAAAGATACTAGACCAAAATCTAAAGAATCCTCAGCAACAGTGATGGAGATCAGGTCAGCTAAAATGTCACTTGAGTCCGCTCAAAGTCCAGGTAAAAATAATGTGATACCCGAACAGATGGATAATCAACAAAGGTTGCTGCTCTCTGCACCAATGTTTCAATCAAATTATCCCAGTAATAGGGAGAGCTACATTAGCCCTAGGTACTTAGGAGACAGGCCCCGGGCAAGATATCGGCCTGACATGTCAGGTATGAAAAATAATCACAGACAAAGCCAGGATCAAAGAAATAATGGTCCCTACCAGACATTGGGGACACAGAGCAGATTTGATGCCTCTGCCTGTTTTGTGCTAGGTCCTGAGCATATCTGCCTTTCTTCCACTATTTGTCATTAGCACACTGGCATTGCATTGATGCCTTTGCCTGATACTTTACTAGGACTAAGTTGGTAATCTGCCATTGTACCCAGTCTTGCCTTACCCTGTATCAACCTGACCGACGCTACTGTTGTCCAACTGTACTGGCGCGACCCTATGATAACTGGAACCATACTGTTAACCCCTGCACTGTGCCTTTGCCTCATTGCCACCACCATGCAATTCCGGCTAACCTTTATCATGTTCCCATTCTGTGTCATACAAAACAGTGTTCCTTGCAGCGGTAACAATTACATAGCCTATAAGAATGGCTTAGCCAGACTTGCTTGCCCTAGGCATCACCCTATCGCCTGCCCTACACCATTCTTGCCCACCACACCAGCCTTCCCATTAGGCTCCCAAAACGCCCTCCCTACCTACAGTAGCACCCACTCAGCTGGCGCCCCAGCCAAAAACAGTACTGCAGTCCTAAATGGCACTGCCCCAGCACAAGCTCATCACGCTTGTGCTTGGTTACAGCCCAACTAGAACTAATCCACAGACACACATACCGCCATTCTCAACCCATCCGAGTGTAACAATAGACTAGGCACCAGAATCTTCCACAAGAATAGTAACCTTCCAGCCACACCGCATACCAAGTCCAATAACCAGAATGTAGTTTCTAACAACCCTAACCCACTCCCTCTGAAAGGAGCCCTTCTAAATGTTAGATCCCTAGTCGCCCACTCCATAGAGACCACCGACATCATCCTGACCAACAACCTGGACTTCCTTGCTGTGACTGAAACCTGGTTGCATGATGCTGCGGGCTCATCTCTAGCTATTCCTGACAATTACTCCATCCTCAGAGCCGATAGACCCAATGCTCGAGGAGGTGGTGTAGCCATCATCTTAAAATCCTCTCTTGACATTAGACTAGCCTCCTTTTCTCCACTTAAATCATGTGAGCATCTCACAGTCAAATTGCAAACTTCCCCTAAGAGTACAATTACGATGCATCTAAAATACAGGCCCCCAGGTCCACCTGGATCATTCGAAGAAGATATGACATCCCTAGTAGCAGAGAGCTCTAAACCCCCAGCACAAATTATCATCCTTGGGGACTTCAACCTCAGGTATAATGACCCTAATGACACCCCAGCTACATCCCTGGCCAACGCACTAGCCGAGCATGGCCTCCTACAACTCTGCGCCCTACCCACTCACTCAAAAGGAAGGACTCTCGATTGGGTAACTGCTCTTAATTGCAATATTACCCTTATGGACCCCCTACCTCTTGTCTGGATGGATCACCACCTCCTCCTGCTAGACATCAACACCAACAACTGAGTGCCCAAAAAGTATTGTATTGCACCTGCCTGCCCGACTAGGAACAAGAGGAACATTACAGCTGAAGCCCTAACACCCTTGGTAATCCCTACCCTGAACACACTACCGGCCGGAGCTAAAATGAACCGGTTAGTCAATACCTACAACGAATCCATGTCTAAAGCCATCGACATCATTGCCCCACTGAAAATGCGCAAAGGGAAACCGAAAGCTCACCTGAACACTTGGTACACCCCTGAACTCAAACTACTCAGACAAAAAAAAAGTAAACTTGAAACACTGTGGAAAACAGCTCACTCATCAGAAAATAGAACCAATCTCACCAATATCACTGCTCTCTACAAAAATGAAATAATACGTGCAAAAAAAGAAACCTACCACTCCATGATAACTCAGGCAGGCTCTAGTACGAGAGAGCTATTCAACATCTTAAAGGAACTAGAAAACCCTAGTCCTCCCACAAATACCTGTACTAATGATGAACCGTGTTGCACAGGCATCCAGAATGCCCTCGCCAACAAAATCACGGGGCTCCAACCCAAAGTTGAAAACAAAGGACAACAACTCACTGATGGCCCAATTTCCAGTCCTACCTTACCATTGTCCACTGATATCAACTCAGGCTTCACATTCAAAAAGGTAACTATACCTGAAGTACAAAAAATGATAGCCTCCTTGAAACCCTCAAACTGTAAAGGGGACAGCTGCCCCGCACAGATTATAAAAGAGGCAGGTAGGGATCAATCCCCTTTCATTACCAAACTAATAAACTTGTCATTTACTAGCAACGTAGTCCCAAGCAATTTGAAACAGTCATGGGTCAGAGCGCTGGCTGTGAGAGATATCTCGCTGGTGCTCCCCACACAAGATTACAGAATCATTTTGCGCTGACACAGGGCCTGCCATTGCGAGTGGACAAGGTTGTGCTGAGAACTTCAAAGAAGTGCTAATCTTGGTAAGATATGTGCCAAGTGAGGATCATTTGAATGCCTTATGTTTGGCTAAGATATATTACAGTGTAGAAAGGTTAGGAAATCACTGCATATTTATTTTTCATTATGTTCAGAATGTGGGAACATTAACCCATGTATCAAAAGGCCTGTTTTTTCTGTTTTGTTTTCTTTTTTGTATTTCAGATGAGGATGCAATGTATCCATGGTAAGAGTTGATGACATGTAACTAAGATTCAATATAATAAATATCCATGAAAACAAATGGGATTTAGTGTCATTTTTGCATCTGTGAATTAATTTATATATATAAAACATATACAGGGGAGGTTAATTTCTGTTCAGTAGAGCATTTGTCAATTTACTACTGCATGTAAAATAACAACCCAGAAGAAGCTAATAATATTCAGTGATAAGGCAGGTTTGTGTGTGTGTGTGTGCCTTCCTTGCATGCTGATGGGAAGGAATCTGATATGATATATAGATTACTGGACGTCCATGAGCCAGTACTGCCTAAGGGCACATAGATTACTGGATGTAGATAAGCCAGTTCTACCAGCTACAAACTGTAGGTGGCGCTCTGAATAAAATCATTGGGTTCTAACAGTACATAAGTCTGGGGCTCTCTACAGACCACTAAGAGGTATTCTAATAGAAGGGAAAGTTTTGTTTTATAATGGGCTTATAGTATAATGAAGAAAACCATGCTCACCACTATACCACATAAATAATTACAGCAAAACAAAATACCACTAAAATTACCAACAATATAAGCTAACAAGGTATGGTCACTAAAATGATGTGATGCCGAACCCGATCTGAGCGGCACTATTTTTACGGTAAGAAAATACTGCCAAATCCCAAATTTACCCCAATAAGGAAAAAATCTATTACAGTAGCCCATTGTTTCCCTAAGCTTTTTCCAACTGGTATTGAAGGGAGATTGGATGATCGTAAGTTGTGAATCTCTGCTTCAGAATATCCTTGGGTAAGAATGTATTCAGAAGATTCACGATTCAGCACAAATGTTGAAAATATTTTTCACTTATTGTATGGAAGTGAATTTTAAACATTATGTTATGTTGTTGCTCACACACTTCAGACCTGAACAATATTTAAACATCTTTCTGCATGTGAGATGCTGCAACAGGTGAAAGAAAGAAATTAAGTTTTAAAGGGCAAACTTACTAATATTCTTGCTACAATGAGAGGAACTAAATAATATTGATATAGGAGACACTCCGAGATTAAATGAACTATCAGAACAAGGTTTGTGAATTTAAGTTATGCTGAGTAGAGTCTGATGATCTTGCACAGTGGATCCGGGAAAGTAATGCAGTGAAAGATAACATAGAACACATGACACCGGGAGAATTGTGTTCTATGGACCTTGTAAGTGTATCACATTTTTTTCATCACAGATTTTTCTTAATGTTACACTTTATATGTAATAAAGAAAATGGTCCGGTAGGACTTGTAGAGCATTTCTTTTGGATGAAAGAGTACATATACATATACTCTTGTGGATTAAAGATGCTCCTCAATTTGGTAAGGAAAGTGATGGCTGTGTGAAGGAGTTAATTGAAAAATATGTTACTGTTTCTATTCCATCTCAGAACGTGAATGCTGATCTATGGAACAAGGTGGAAAGGTTTCAAAGGCGTGCATGTGCAAAGTACTGTCAAAGAAAATAAAACCATATTGACAAGCACTAGATTTGGCTTTCTAGGGCTTGTAACACCAATGAGTGAATAGTTTTATGTGATCTGTTTGACACCATGTTACTGGTAAGTCTCTGAGAAATATCTATCATTTAAAAAGAAATAAGGAATGCCAACATATGAATAGTTACAATGTTGTCATTGCTTAGCTATAGAATGCACATACTGATGTACAGTTTATTGCTGCTAATTTAACAACTGTCTCTCGTTACGTTACAGCATATGTAACAAAAGCAGAAAAGAGCAATGCAGCTGAAGTATGGGCAGATTTATCGTCAGATGAAAGTCTCAATCAGAAACTTGTAAGCTTTGGGTTGGAGATGTGTTCAAATACAGAGTGTGGTAGCTATGAAGCTGCAGATCAGCTAACTAGTTTGCCTCTATGTGGACATAGCATTAATGTAGTTTGGTTAAGTCTTGGACCAGCTAGTACTAGCAATTGGGTATTGAAGCCTTTGGCTGAATTTGAGCAGTTAGCTGAATCAGCACCTGACAGTTCAGAGCTTTTGAAAAACAAATTGATTGATAATTATTATCCAAACTGATCTGAGTTGTTGGAGGATCTTTGTTTATATGAAGTAGCACAACACTACTCATATCAAAATGTGAGTAGTAAACAGTGACAGTGGACGGTTTAATGGATGTAGTGGTTGTCTATTCAGACATGAAAAGGGAAGTCTCATTAACCACATGAAAATGTCTTGCTAAAGTGCTGAGAAAAATGAATAATTTTATTATTGTATATTGCAGTTGTTCTTCACATGGTGTGCAAACATTGATTTTCTTAGAAGTATTGAACATTTTGAAAAATCATTTTTTGCTAAAAAAAAAAGATTCATATCGTATTCAAAATATGAGCAGTATTTGGACTTACTGGAGAAAGGACTATGTCAAGAAGAACTTTTGACAGCTGAACTGGCAAAAGGGAATCTTGAGGGCAGTCACGAACCAGCATCAGGAAGTCAAAATGTTCTATTTGAGTTAATTATTCAGACTGATGTTGTGCTTGCCTTGGAGGAAGTAGACATTGCAATGGCACAAATTAAATTTGCAGATGTGAATTGTGGGGAAATTGTTAATAAACTTAATATAGAGCAAAAAGAATGTAATAATAACATGAAAGATATGTTCTTACATGTATACTGCATGACAAGCATGAATGCTCTTGTGTGCAATACAAACCTGTTTTGTTGTATGTTAGTGGACAAGCAGGAACAGGTAAATCTTTTTTAATGAATGCAATAAGAGCTATGATCCAAAATGTAACAGATTCCTCTTCGTAATGTATTTTAACTACTCCAACAGGTTTAACAGCATTTAACATAGGAGGTGTTACTTTACATCGCCGGTTAGTGTTACCAGTGGAGCATGAAAACAGACTAGAATATCGTAAACTTGTGTCAAGTGCAGCACAAGACATAGAAAAGGTTCTTAGAAAATGAAATACCTTGATTGTAGATGAAGTAACTATGGTGTCTAACTTGATGCTTGCTTTCATTGACTTGGGAATGCAAGAGGTTTGGAAGACTGACTACAACATTGTGTTTAGATGTAAACATGTACTTGTTTTTGTTGACTTTTTACAATTAACTCCTGTGAAAGGAGAACCAGTTTTTAGAATGCTGCAATCTAAGGATGCTCCAAAAAGTATAGAAAGTATTGGTCATTTTAACCTTTGGAATTGTTTTGAATTCCAGGGACTTACCATTAATATGAGGCAATCTGGAGACTTAGAGTATGGCAAAATGCTTAACAAGATTCATATAGGTGTTCTTGAGGAAAATGTGAGAGCAGGCTTAAAGGGAAGACTGATTTCTAACATGTTTCATGTAGATTGCAATCCATCTGATGTCATATTGACTCTTAAGAAAACAAAATGTTTTGTGTTGCTTTGTTGTGCACACTTGCAGAGTGTAACACGTTTAACTCTACAATGCTACTGTCATAGAAGCAAAATATTGTAGAGGTAATTTCATTTTGATGTTTTAGATGCTCATGTTATGCCTTTAGAGTTGTATAAGAGAGCAAAAGCTTGATTAGGGCAACTAGAGAATTCAATTTCTAAACTGGTGATCTCAAAGGTGTTTTAAAACAGTGCATCAAGGCACAAGTAATGTTGAAGAGGGATTTTAATGTACACATTGGTTTAGTCAATGGAGCATTGGGAAGAATGATTTCATTTTACACTTTTCCTCACAGGACATGCATTGAACATGTTGAAGTTAAGTTTGATCATATTGAAGAAACTCACTTGATTTCTCTGACACATGCACGTTTCATGTGTTTTAAGGATACCTTTGTGAAAAGAGCACAGTTTCCATTGTGCTCTGCTTATGTATTAACTATACATTAGCTTAAACCCTACCACCCACCGCGCACCCTCAAATCAAGCTCCACCCTCCTTCTGGTAATCCCAACCACCAACTCGGTCAGGATCGGAGGATCCTCATTCTCAGTCTTGGCCCCCACTCTATGGAACTCACTTCCACCTCACATCCGACACAACAAAGACTATTTGGCATTCCGCAAACTACTAAAAACGTGACTCTTCCCATAACACTGATGACCACCGAAAGATGTATCTTTATCCACCAACAACCCAACGATGAAACACACAATGAATACCCGGCAACCCAACTATGAAACACACAATGAAGCGGATGGAGTGGATGGAATGGAGGGAGTGGATGGAACAGAAGTGAATGGATGGAACGGAGAGAGTGGACGGAACAGAGAGAGTGGACAGAACAGAGGGAATGGACGGAACAGAGGGAGTGGATGGAACAGAGGGAGTGGTTGGAACTGAGGGAGTGGTTGGAACAGAGGGAGTGGATGGACGGAGGGAGTGGACAGAATGGAGGGAGTGGATTGTTAGGTAGAATTATATTCAGTACCCTTTGGGAACACCACACACAATTAAGACTACTAGTGACAGTACAAATTCACCTTTGGTACAAGCCTGTACTACACATTTAAAGTGGTGGCAGTAGCGGAGCAGCCAGACTTACCTCAAGGGTAAGTGAGCAGTATCAAATAGTTACACAAAGGACAGCAATTACTCTGATTCAGGCAAACACTAACTCAAGGTTTCCAAGTAAAAGAATATACATTTATTTCATTTTTCAGTTGTATAACATTACACCATAATGAGCAGTTTAGAAATCACACTCTCAATACACCACACCACTTCCCTTAAATCCCAGACAAGTTAAGTTCACAAAATGAAGTGGGAGCAAAATGGCACTCGAGCAATTTAAAAGGGAGGGAAAGACAAAGTTAATATAAATTGAACCACACCAACAGGTAAATACTGGTGGCCATAAAACAAGAGGAACTACAGTGATAGCATCAGGTAGAAAAGGCTTAGGGCCAAAGTCAATAGGACACATTTCTTTTGCTCAAGATCACATGGTTCAGGGTAGTTTGCGGTAAAGTTTGTGCCACAAATTTCGTACAAGGTTGGGTCATAGAAAAGTTAGTTTAAAAAGAAGAGAAGGACAAGCCCTCGGATTGGAGAAAGATTTCACTAATTTTCCCCGAGACTGAACTTTCCCCGCGGCTGAACGAAACGAGCAACCGGGTTTGCACAGTACCTTAAAACGGAGAGGAAGCTGTAGCTAATGTGGATGTTCCTGGTAGTTCCTGCAGGCTCCCGGTTCCTGAAGCGACTGTCGGACTGACATGAAGTAGGAAGACTGGAGGGCCCTGCACTACCCATGGAAGAAACCAGCAGCAGAGCAAAGCAACGAATAAAAGGTGCACTCCTTAAAACCCAAAGAAGGTCTGACCTTCCTGACTATCCGGCCCACTGTAGCTCTGTACGGCGAATTAAACCAGAGGAGGGGCCCTGGCTTGCAGTTTGGGCAAACTCGTTTGTCCCACCAGCTCAGGGGAAGATGATTCCTGGTAGATCTTCTCTGTCAGCAGATTCTGATGATTCAGACCTGCAGCAGGGCTTCACTGGGTGGTTCAGTCGTTGAAGGGGTCCTCTTCTGTCAGCTCCTTGTTGGTTCTTGTGTTCCAGTGACGACTCTGCCTTTCCAGTCCCACAGACCTGCTTTTTATGCTATTTTCCCCCATTCATTCAGCCTGGCTGTCAATCACACAGCAGGGAGGCTGTCGTGGCAAGGACAGTCCCCTTAGCCAATCAGACAAGAGTGCGACTTGGGTTACCAAGGGAACCCATGGCAGGGGTCCAAAGACCCCTCCCTCACATCCTGCCTACCCAGACTTTCAGGCACCTTAAGGAGGGCTTATGTGCAGAAGCCCACGAAAAGATAGCGAACAAAGGAATCAACCCTGGTTTGGTGCGCAGAGAAGAACGCGAGAAAGACTTTAACAAAAAGAAATGGTGACTAAACCCAGCTGGAGCCAAAATAAAATGTATTTGGTCAAGCGGGTTTATGTTTGAGGCTAATATGATAGGCTAAAACTATACCATGGTTATATAAAATAACCACGGTAGTAAAGTTAGGATAGTTACCACTGGCACCAGCCAAGTCTTAATGTAAAGAGAGCGAAAAACTGACAGACAAGACACATACAAAAAGGGATAGGATTTAACCCTTTCCAATCTTCCATGTAAGATGGGGTGTACTAGGTGTGTAGTTAATGGCAACTTTACATGTTTCTGGGAGACATTAATCAGTCCCAGAAAAATGGAGTCAGAGGGAAGTCTGAAAGACAACCCTGTGTTACTGCACTGAAGGTGCTGTGTAACACACACAAAATTGATGCTCATGGAGTAGGGGAGGCTCCAGAGCCCAAGATCACACAAATGGTAAAAACACACACGGAAAACACATGTAAGAGTGAGAAAAAGACTAAAATAAATCCTAGAAATCCATCAAAGCCATTTATGAGAATTCTCCCTAACATGGATGGAACAGAGGGTGTGGGTGGAACCAAGGAAGTGAAGCAAACAGATTGAATGGATAGAACGGATAGAGTGGATGTAACAGATGGAGTGGATGGAGTGGATGAAATGGATGGAGTGGAAGGAACGGATGGAGTGGATGGAACAGATGCAGTGAATAGAACGGAAGGAGTGAACGGAACGGTGTGGGTGGAGGGAACAGAGAAAGCAGATGGAATAGAGGGAATGGATGGAATGGTGAGAGTGGATGGAACAGAGAGAGTTAACATAACGGAAGGAAGAGATGGAATGGAGGGAGTGGACAGAACAGAGGGAGTGGATGGAACAGAGAGAGTGGATGGAACGGAGGGAGTACATGGAACGGATGAATGGATGGTACGAATGGAATAGACGGAACGCATGGAGTGGATGGAACAGATGGAGTGGATGGAACGAATAAAGTGGAAGGAAAATATACATTAAATTCAATGGATAGAATGGATGGAACAAATTGAATGGATAGAACGGATAGAGAGGATGGTAAGGATAGAATAAATGAAACAGATGGAGCCGATCAACCGATAGAGTGGATGGAACTAATAGAGTGGATGGAACCAATGGAGTGGATGGAACCAATGGAGTGGATGGTACGGATGGAGTGTATGGTACAGATGGAGTGGATTGAACATTTAGAATGGATGGAACAGATAGGACAAATGGAAATGATAGAATGGATGGAACGGATAGGATGGATGGAACTGATAGAATGGATGAAACAGATAGAATGGAGGGAACAGATAGAATGGACGGAATGGACTGAACAGACGGAACGGATAAAGTGAATGGAACGGATAGAGAAGATAGAAAGGATATAATGAATGAAACAGATGAAGTGGATGGAACCGATGGAGTGGATGGTAGGGATGGAGTGGATGGTGGGGATGGAATGGGCTGTACGGATGGAATGGACGGTACGGTACGGATGGAATGGACAGTACAGATGGAATGGACGGTGCGGATGGAGTCAACGGCACAGGCGGAGTGGGCGGTATGGATGGAGTGGACAATCGGATGGGGTGGACGGTACAGATGGAGTGGATGGTACGGATAGAGTGGATGGTACGGATGGAGTGGATGGCACGGATGGAGTGGATGGCACGGATGGCATGGACAGCACAGATGGGTGGACGGCACGGATGGAGTGGACGGTACGGATGGAATGGATGATACATATAGAGCGGATGGTACAGATGAAGTGGACGGAACGGATGGAGTGGATAGAACGGATTAGTGGATAGAACAGATGGAGTCGATAGAACTGATGGAGTGGATAGAACGATGGAGTGGATAGAGCGGATGGAATGGATCGAACGGATGCAGTGGATAGAACGGATGGAGTGGATAGAACGGACAGAGTGGATAGAACGGACGAAGTGGATAGAATGGATGAAGTGGATGGAACAGATGGAATGGATGGTACGGATAGAGTGGTTGGTATGGATGGAGTGGATGAAACGGATGGAGTGGATGGTACGGATAGAGTGGATGGTACCGATGGCACGGATAGAATAGATGGCATGGATGACGTCGACTGCAAGAACGGAATAGATGATTCAGACACAGTAAATAATGCAGATGGAGTATATCGTACGGATGGAGCGGAGGGTACGGATGGAGCGGAGGGTATGGATGGAGAGGGAATGGTACAGATGTAATGTATGATTTCTATTCATTTGTCACTATATATGTCACAATGTATGTCCCCATCATCCTGTCCACGTGCCTTAGACCAGACGCCTCTACAGACAACATCTGTTTAGATATCAGATAGTGGAGAGAATAGATGGCACCGATGGAGTGGATGGCACAAATGAAATAGACAGCACAAAGGTATAGATGGCATGGATGGCACAGATGGAATCGGTGGAATTAGACGGAACGGATGGAAAGGATGGAAAGGATGGCACTGATGGAATGGAGGGCACGGATGGAATGGATGTCACAGATGGAATGAACGACACAGACAGAGTGGATGGTTCAGATGAGTAGATGATACAGATGTGTGGCTGATACAGATGAGTGGATGACACTGATGGTACGGATACAGTGGATGACTCAGATGGAGTGGATGACACGGATGGAGTAGATGGCACGGATGGCACGGATGGTTCAGATAAATGGATGGCACAGATAGAGTAGATGGTATGGATGGAATGGATGGCATGGATGGAGTAAACAGTATTTATTCGTACATCGCTTTGTACGTCCCCACCGTCCTGTCTACATGCCTTGTATCAGATGCCTCCACAGATAACCACCATATCCCGCCACTACACTTACTCTCTGCTATACATCCATCATTCAACTAGAACACACATATACCCCTGATAATTCAGGCTGGCTGTTCACTTACGAATACGACCCCATGAACACTGCATCACCCTAATAAAACGCAATTAGCTGAGCACATTCCAGCCTAGCTGTTCACATAGGCGTTCCTCAGGCCTAACACAGCCAGAACCCAGTCCGAGTGTCCACCCACCGGATTGCACACATCCAACTAACATCATTAGCACCACCCCTATTGCTAGAAAGCAGCTCTCATCCAACAACTACACCAGCTGCACACATAACCGGTGCACCCACGCAACGTACAAAACCACTCTCTCTACTGACTTGAACTACGGTTCCCGAGGGCATCCAACCTACCAGCGCTTTGAGGTCATACCAATGCTATATAAGGCGCTATATACATGCCAACTAACATAACATAACATAACATAACATTAATCACAATGGTTGACTTTGGAAGCAGCACATATTGACATTGGTCATGCAGTGTTTAAAGAAGGAATGTCATATGCAGCTTTGCCATGTGTGAATAATGTAGAAGGTTTATTTTTAATAAACTTTGATGAAAACAAATTGTCAGGTGACATTTCTTGAATTGAAGAATAGCATAGGTTGGGTGTACTGTATGCTCCTCACCTCATCCTTATACCTGTACCTGTGAACCAGTCATCCAGGAAACGTAAGGAGTCAAAGAAAGCACATTCCAATGAAATCAGCCCTTGTGAGAGAGAAAAACCACAGAATGTAATGGAGTTGGAGAGTCGTTCAACTGTAATATACTGTCATTGCAGCTTTAGTAATGAAACAAGAGCTGAATGCTATTGTAATGCAGCATTGTGTATGTTGTTTCAAATGACTCCAGTGATGCAAGAAAAAGCTTCAACAGCAGAGAAGCAGCTATGTTTTAAACTTTCATTTCTTAAAATGTCTGTATATGAAAATTCACAATGAACAATGTTCTCAAAATACATAGAAGGATAGTCAAGAATTTGTCATGAATGTCTTTGAGATATTAGTGAAAGAAAATGTTAATGTAGATAAGTGTGTTGGAATTAGTTATGAGTGGAAGCATATGTGTCCAAAATGTAAGAAAGGGTATTCTATTTAAGATCTTTGTGATATATTTGTGTATCTGCATGTGCCTGATCAGAAACGTGTAAATGCAGTGCAGTGACTGTGGTAAATCTATTTTTTAATAAGTATGTATTAATTATGTTTTAAAGATAAAATGTAGATGGCAGGAACATTAATATGTCAATAATACATTTTGTAAATAGTCAAGTTTCTGTTAATAAGAAAACTTTTTAAATGTGTGCAATTATTTTTCATGAGGGGCATCCATTGAATCTGGACATTTCACAACATGGGTGTGTACAGAAGTAGATTGGTGTGTTTGTAATGACTCTATAGTCACAGACCAATCTACTTTGCCAACATGGTTAATTAATGCTTACTTAATGTTATTAGTAGCAACGTTTTGAAATATATGTGTAATATTCTTTATGAATATAAATATGCAAAATACAAAGTTTAAATAGAAGAATAGGCTAATAAGTGGTTTATTTAAAGTAGGACATGGTGTGCTACTAGGATGTTTTTTAAAAATAGTGCTAAATAATTGTAGAGGTACTATTGTGAAGATTATATAATTTAGAAGAGAAAATAGCCTCGCCAATGAGTTTATACCGCAATTTAATTACTATACAGTAGCTTTAAAGACGGGTTAAGTTGTACTTGTTCGTTCTATGTGCCATATTGTTTTGTACCGCGCACTATCTTGAGGAGAACCATCTCCTTTTACGGAAGCACCTCAAAACCTTCCTCTTTGCTTCTGCTTTCTCTCTCCCTCTCCCCTGCTACAACTGGTCCACTGTCTGCGACCTCGGTCCTGGGCCCTTCCACTCTCCACCTGCACTGCCTCCCTGTCAACCCCTGCACTGGGGGACTGTCTCAGTATCCTACAGCCCCCCCCCCCTTCCCAGCACTTGTTCTGCACTTACCTTGCCTCGCCATGCCTTGAAACACTTGTGTATAGGCGCGTTGCAAATGTCATATTATATCATATCAGTGACGAAGTGGTCCACTGGCGCTCAGGCGGCTCTGAAAAAGGCGGAGGAGAGGGGGTGGGTTACTGGAAATGACGTATAATACCCAGTTGCACTGTCCTAGCTATGAAATAATTTCCCGACCTAATATATAAAATGAATAATTTTAATAAAGATCTGATGGTGAGACTAATTTCATTTTTTATGTTTTTAAAACAGGTACATCCTTCATTATTGTCCGTGTCACGAGTACCAGACACCGGCGGATGGATTTTACAACCGCCAGTTGCTTCTCCGCATGAACAACGTTACCACCCTGACCATTTTATGGGACGATCGCCAAGTACAAGTATGCCCTTACGCGGTACTAATGGCTAGATGCAACATACATACCGTTGTGGTGGCCTAGTGCCTCGTTGTTGGAACAGCCATGCGATTATCAGTGCGACTGAAGAGCTTATTTTATCGTAAACCAACACCCTGTGTACTGCACACGAACATCGCTTGCCTCAAGACGAACTATTTTGGATTGAGAGCAAAGAAAAATGCAAATCGCTGAATATTCTGTAAACATTTGATGTCCAATAAATGTACTTTACCAAATGTACCGTGTTGCTGTTTGATTTTAAAGTACAGTTTCATATTCCGAATTGTGGCGCGCTGTGTTGTGAGCTGATCTGTGTTGGTTTCCGGGTTCTGTGTGGAGTCGCATAGAAGACGCCTGGGCGCGTTTGCCTACGCAGCACAGTCACGTCACGGATAGAGGCGGGAAATATGAATGTTTTGATAAAGTCTGTTTCAGGGGCGGGGGATTTGATTTAGTGCCACAAACGCAGGTGAGCCAGGTCGATGGGGGGAAATGATAGGATTATCACAAAATGGCGGCTGATTTCGAGTGCGTTAATGGACGAAAAGTCGGATAAGGTCCATAGGAAAGTTTTCTACGATCTACCGAGTTATGCTTAAAAACACATGGCCGAACCGTAGGGACAATAAAAAAAAGTCCCGGAACTATCCTTTAAATATGTAAAAGTGTTCCCTATAAGTGCGAGGTTACATACATGGTTCCATGTACATTATTTTCAGTGTGAGGGAGTGTAGAAGCTCATGACTGTTTACCTGTTTACATATGAAGCAAGTAAACAGCAGGTTTATAATATGAAATCAAAATAACTCAATGAAAAGGTTAGTTTGTTAAATGTATACATATGTTTTATGTGCAGTGTGGAGTTTTTAGAAAAGTCAGACAATCTATTGGTTGACATAAAAATAGGAAAGCACAGAATGAAACAAGAGGTATGTTGGGTATTTTGTCGATATTTGGGGCTTTGCGGTATTTTCTTACCGCCAAAATACCTTTAGCAATAATCACTCTCTGTATTCATATTGGATCACCCATAACAATAATACATTGCATTATTTCAGAATTCAGACCTATTTAGATAATGTGCGCGATAATTTGCGTGGTTGGTTTATTTGTGGCCCCAATATCCAACATCCCTTGTTTTTTATCTAGATTGTTCTTGATCACTAGAGAGACCTCAGGCCTACATTTTAGGGATACCACATTTTCAGTGTTAGTGTTGTGTGCCACCATGGGCTATTGTGGTATTTTTGTGGTAATTTCCACTACCTTATATACGGTATGGAACTATGTCCAGAGAGTCTCTCTTCCCGTTGGCTCATGTACCTCCAACAAGCTATGCTACAAACAGTCACTCACAACTGTCCATACTGAATATAATCATGCACACATCTGTTTTAAAATGACAATTGCACTGTTTAAAAATCTACCCAAGTTTAAACCTTTTCTCATGCAAAATGAAAGAGAGAAATAATACACACTAGCTATCTGTTTTCAGATATTTTTGTATTATAGAAATTTCCTTTAAACACAGTTTAACCCTTTTTTCAGAAATAAATGAAATGGTACAACATTATTTGTGATAAAATGAACAGAGAACTGCGAGAATATATTCAATTGGTAACATTAAATATGCTGATAAGGGACTGGGACTCCCTCGAATACACTGACTGAACAGTTTCGCACACTTTCGCACAGCTCCCACACTTCTGTAATTACCTTATCTGTTCAGCATGAGTTTTCTCCGGCTATTCTCTTTCTGAATTTGGCTCCCTTGAAGATTAACCCCAGTGAAAACAAGCGTCTGCCGTTCTCAAACCGGGGTTATTGCCTGGAATTCTCAGCTTTTGCAGCAGGAATGCTTCAGCCAGGAAACAGTTCCTTCTCACAGCTCTGCAAGATCTCGATTCCTCTCCCCCTCTCCTCAAGCTTCCCCAGCAAAACTCTAATCACATCCTCTAGCATGATACTTGCTATGACGCTGCTCCAATCAGAATCAATCATGTCATCTCCTCCCTCACTACACAATGGCTCATTTCTACAGTAAAAATTGTAACAAACTGATTTCCTATTCCTATTCCTCCTGTAGTTATCTGGACAGAGCAGCAGAGAAAAAAAAATGAATGTGCGTTTAAAAGTTCACTTTCAGAGTAGACCTAATTCTGCAGTGGAGACACATTTTTATTAGTGGGTTATGTTAAATGAAGCTTTATTATTCAGGTTAGCTATTAATAAGGTTAGTTATTAATTTTCAAATGTGTCTCTTGCAACATAGGCATTTCAGGTGAAAAATAGTGTGCATTTGTGAATGTGCACATGTGTGCTTTTAACTGTAAAAATAGATTTGCATCTTATATGTAAAAATCGTTTTTGACTGAATAGCCTGTCTTTACTTATATGTCCATGTTACTCTGGCAACACATATAGCAATGCACCACACCCATGTGGTGGTGCTGCATCAAAAAAAAAATTGCTACCTTTGCAGTAGTGCTGTACTCTGTGCTGTAACACGCCAAATATCCTTACATACCCTCCTTTTGTTTTTAGAACTTGGCTACGATCCAAGCCAATTCCTAAAAACAACTTGTTCTTTTTTTTCTTTTAAAATGCATGTGTATTGGGATATCTTTCTCTTCCTGACGTAGCTACTAAAATCAGTAACATTTTCATGTTTACTGATAGCACAATCAACCATCCACCCATGATTAGCACAAGGACAGCCAAACCCACTATTGAGCGTTCCCCCCAGGTTCCCCAATTAAATCTTTCCACTTCTAGTATCCCCAGATTACTAATTGTAATATTGTTTTTTCTCAAATTCATTTTTATAACATGTCTTTCTTTGTGATTCAATAAATATTCCACATCCGGATCTATTGGAAAAGTATCCCTTTGAAAAAAATCGATATTTTCCACTTGGCTTTCCCAAACATCATTTGTTACATGAAACAATGTTAACCCCCCAATTGACACAATTTTATCCTTTGGAACCTGTAAATAAAAAACATTATATTTCACCTGTTTAACCACGTATGTTCCATGGTTTAAATGTACTAGCGTCATGTTCTTTAAACAGGTGCTGACCAACCATTTACCTCTGACCATCTTGGCCTGTGCCAGTTCTTCACTCCCCATATTGCTAATAATCACTTCACATCCTTCTGATATAATTGGGTCAGATTTCAAACCACAAATAGCATCTGTGGCATCAGGAACAAACGGTTTACCTGGACACATATAATTTTGTACTTTAAATTTGACACATGTTTCCAGGTTTGGTATTAAAAAAACTTCAGGTTCCCATGACTGAAATGCCACCACTTCTGGAGTCTTAATCTTAATAAATGTGTCCTCTTGCCAAAATCCCACGTTGTGTACCCACTTCGTTTGATAAATAAGTTCAGGGGCTACATATGGGATGCATAGCAAAAATCCGATCTCTAGTCTTTCCAAGTCCACATATAACGGCATTGCATTACCCATTTCGAATGCAATTTTTACCTGTATTATATCAATTTCCCTCCTGGTCAATCTTTCTATCATTTGACGAATAATATCCTGCGAAACAAAATACAAGGGGATATGTCCTTGAATCAATTGTGAAACTGCAGTTTGAACTTCTCTCATATAATTCGTTAATAGTCTATCAACAGGACTCATTATGTTCAATATTTCATTTAAAGTTCTGTCATGCTTAAGTATTATTTTAGTTGCCCGTTGCATTACATCCGCTTGTTCATTTAGAATGATTGCAGTTTCATTTATGAATCTTACTTGTTCATCCAGTCCCCCTCTAATTCCATCTAATGTTTTTTGTATTATTTCTAGTTCAATACTCAGTTGTTGCGCTTTAGTACTCAGTGTTCCTACCGAAATAGAATTGGCTGTTGATATTGTGGTACCTATTATGGCTCCAACTATAGACATTACCAATGATATCGCGAGCATCACCGCACCTCTCTTTCCTCTCCTCTTCTTAATGTCTGCTGAATTCACAAATGTTTTTTCCAACTGCATTAATATATCTCTTATTGACTGCTTAGTGTCCTCTTTTACTTATTTCCAGCCACTCTTTAGTCTGTTCAATCTTAATTCCGGTATTGTTCAAATGTTTTTCAATCAAAATCTCAGGATTCAATGGTATGTATATATTTTGGAAAATCATCCTTCTATCACTCATGATGAATCCTGGTGCCTCTTCCACCGCGATACCAGATGCTGGTCCAGGTTCAATGACAACCTGTGCTTCTGAATTCTTGAAGATCCCTCCAAATATCATCATCATTAACCATATCATCGGTATCATCTTCAATGCTGATCGCTTTGCAGCCTTGGTCTTCACCCCTCTTTGGGGCTTTCCCGGAATCCGTCCATGTGGGCTCCAGGACTCCATCGTCTCCCGTGGACTCTGATCCCGGAACCTCCGACCAAATAATGTTTATTTTCTAAATCAAATAGAAAAGAAACAAATTAAGTACATAGCACAATACTAACATCACCCTATTGCCAAAAATAAAACATGCTTGGTAAAAACATTTCTTTTTTTTTTTTTTTTCTGAAATTAAACACAAGTTAAAAAGAAAACAAGCATATATAAAACAGCATTCAATATTTAATACATTTTCTCTCTACACATCAACCATGAGCTTCCATTATATATATTTATTTATTTATTTACTTATTTTATATTATATATTTTTACATATATTACAGTGTTTATGTGCCATTATAACAATCAACTTTTTAACTTCTCTGTCACTGCCTCCTGATTGTACCCATTTATTTTCTCTTTTTGTGTTCAAGGGACTTTATCTGTTTCTACATGCTCAAGCTGCCTGATCTCATGTCTGGGATGGCATGGTTTGATTTGATTTACATGGACAAACTGCTCTATTGCCGTTTCACCTTCATTTTTCAAAATGTTATAAACTACAGGAGAGACCTTATCTATAATTCGAAATGGCCCCTGCCAGGCTGCTAGCAATTTAGAATTTTTCTGTTTACTTTTTCCAAAATGAAACTTGTACACCTGATCCCCTATACTGTATTCCTTTACTGATGTCTTCTTGTCATAATAAGACTTTGCACTGTCAGCAGCTCTTTCCAGATTTCTCTGCACAAAAGCAAATGCATGTTGCAAATGCCTCCTCAGTTCATCAATATATTCATGAACTGTGGATGCACTCACAAGTGTCTGCTCATGCGTTCTGTATAGTAGGTGTTGTGGTAACACCATTTTCCTACCTGCAAGACCTCATGGGGGCTAACACCTGTTGCTTTGGCAGGAGTTGATCTGATTGCCATCAAAACCAACGGTAAACGTAAATCCCAGCTGGAACCTGCTTCTGCCACAAATTTCTTTAAAATATCCACAACAGACCTATTGCTCCTTTCAACTGTACCTGAAGACGCTGCCCGATATGCGATATGTAGTTTCCTTTTCACACCTAGTATTTGCCATACCTTACTCATTAGAGTTCTTGTGAAATGACTTCCTCTGTCTGACTCAATTCTTTGTGGCAACCCAAACCTTGAGAACACATGGTTCACCAGCAATGTGGCTGCTGTTTGCGCACTACAATCTGGTGCAGGAATGCATTCAATCCACTTCGACATCAAACATACCACACTTAAAATATAACGGTTTCCCCTGCTCGACCTTTTTAAAGGACCTACATAGTCTATTTGCAAATCTGACCATGGGAGAGTTAGGCCTCTTTTCATCAATGGTGCTCTATGCATTGGTGAAGCAGGTTTAAATTGGGCGCATACTAGACATCCTCTAGTATATAATTCCACATCTTGGGACATATGTGGCCAGTAAGCATAATCTTTTAGTATTTCTAATGTTTTTTGTGAACCTCTATGGCCTGCAGTTATGGCATCATGTGCATGGTGTAGCATTAGCCCTCTGAATGAAAGGGGTACCACCCACTGTATTTGTCCTCTTATGGACTCTCTAATCATGAGTCCATCCTGTAATCTAATTTGTGTTTTGTTCTTTAATAGCACCCTCAACTCTTCTTTTCCCATACAATCATTTTCTGTTAAAGAATTTTGTTCAGGATCTATCAAATGATTATAATAGATTCCCAAAATTCGATCATTCTTTTGTGCCTCAATCAAATCTTGGTCTGCCGTGTCATGACTCCACTGCACCACCGGTTGATCTACCTCCTTTGGTGCTTTAGAACATGTCACTGCATCAATTTGTATTTCACCCATTAAATAATCAATATGTAGCAATTCTCCCATCACAGACCCAATCTTAGCCAGGTGGTCTGCCTTATCATTTCCCTCCTTATCCTCTCCTGGTGTTTTTAAATGCCCACGAATTTTTCTCCAGTATATTGTTAAATTATTCTCTGACACCAATTTGTCTATGGCTTGTATCATTTTTCCATGTTTAAGTGGCTTTTTGTTGTATGTAACCATGCCTCTTGCTTTCCAACCAGGCAAATACTCCACAAAGCTATTCCGTGCATAGTCAGAATCAGTCACCAGGACAATTTCACTGAACTTTTTATCAACTGCAGTAGCAATTGCTTTATTAATGGCTGCCAATTCCGCCACCTGACTGCTCCTATCTCCAATCCTCATCCCTATACTGGGGACGCCTTCACATTTCAACCAGACATTTCCTATTCCTGCCACTAATTGTTTATTACTGTCATTTTCAATGTGAAAAGCACAACCATCCACATATATAGTTGGCAAATCCTTGCATGTTTTTTCATCAAAAGAAATGAACGAATCACACACATGGAAGTAAAATATCAAAATGTATTATGGACAAAAATAAAGCAATGAAATGAAAGCATAAAAAAATAGCAAACATGAAATGAAAAGCATGTCCAAAAGATGAGTAAATGAAAAGTATAACCAATCCAAAGAAATCCAAAAGAAAAATAGTCCAAACTCTCCCTCCACCAAAGCAAATCCAAAGGAAACGTAAATGCAATCCATTGTCAAAAAGAAAAATCCATTAATCCATGTTCAAATCCAAATGAAAAGTTCAAACAAATCCATTGTCCAACTATGTACAATCCATTGTCAAGGGTACATGAGCCCAACGAAAGAAATAAAACCTACCTAAGAAACTACCTAAGAAAAAAACTATATACAAATGTGTGGGGCATAGTCCAATCACCCCAAATCAAAGGAAAACGAAAATGAAACCTAACTTAAAAACTATTTACAATGGTGGCGGGCTAGTCCGACGGCTCACTTTTCCATGTCCCGGGCCAGGGCATCATCGAACTCCCGCTCAATGTCCTGGAGGCGGTCCTCTTCCATGGCCTCGAGGGTTCGCAGGGACGATGACATGTTGACCTCCAACTCCCTGCAAATTGCCTCGAGGCACTCGGCCCGCCTCAGTGCCCTCCGCATGGAGTTCTCCGCCCTGACCATTGTGAGCTGTGCCTCTTCCGCCCGCCGCCGCTCCACATCTATGGCATGGTCCAACCGCTGCCACACGGAAGACACTTGTAATCCTGGGTCCTCCTGCCCTCTGGCCAATGCCTGCCCCTCCGATGTCGATGGCCCCGAGCCATCATGTCTCCCACCTTGTTGCTGCTGCTGCTGTGCCTGTGCCCCTGCTCTTGCTGCCTGCACGTCCTCCTCTGGCTGGGGTACAGTTGTCGTGATGGCCACCCCTGCTGGACGTCCGACTCCCGACTGTCGCAGGGATGTGTCCTCCATCAGCCTGGCCGCTGGGTCAGAGGTAGCTCCACAGGGTACCCAGGTGATACATGGGCGGGAAGATGGCATGGAGGACCACTGGCACGTAGGGTGTTCAGGTGAGGAGGGGGTCGGAACAAGGTCCAGCAAACGGAGGAATCCAGCCCTGGTGACCAGTCACAGTAGGTCAACGCAGTCAATGAGGCATTCGAGATGACGTGCAGTGTCTTCATGAAAACACTGCAGGTCCCCTCGCATGCCCCGTTGACGCAACACCATCCCACTCAGGACAGGCTCAACCCGGTCACGGATAGCCACGTCCACAGGGAGAGGAAGGCCAGTTGTTGTAAGCGGATCCCCTCCCTGAAAACGGGTCTGGACATAGGCATCCCTGCTGGTGCGGGATGATGCAGTCAAAGGATGGGGGTCAGGATTACACACAGGCACCTCCGCGGCAGCCTGTGCTGCCTCCTGTCCCTGCCCCTGCACTGCACCACTAGTACCAATGGAATCCCCACCTCCAGACCATGTGTGTGTCCCTTCCACAGCCTCCTCCTCCAACAAACCCCCCACCAAAATGGATGACCCCATGCCATCTTCCTCCGTCGGACCCTGTGGGGTTTCAGCTGCCCCTTCTGCTGCTGAAGAGTCCACCTCCAACCTCTGCCTCTTGGACTTACCCTCGGCAGCTGCGGCCTGGGATGCAGCGCACCAGACTTCTCACTCCCCGACAAGATGGCAACCTGGGTCTCCGGCTGGTGGTGCGATCCCTGCCGCTTTGCTCCACAGCACCCTCTCTGCCTTCTTCATCAGTTGACGCTGCAGACAGGGAGAGATAGAACACAGGCATCAGGGCACTGGACCATGGACTGATACACACATGATAGTTGTCCATGAGTGTCAGTGTCAAACTTCAGACATGGCATCACACTCCCCAACACACATGTAATTTCAACTCACACACATGAACAGCATTATTGCACCAGGCAGCACCATCCATGCACAAACAACAGCAGCCGAAGGTGAGCCTGATGTCACATGAAACACGGGGAGTTCACAACACATGCACACACGCCACCACACTTACATGCATGTGTACATCTCCACCAACTGTCGCAGTGATGAGATCACCACCCATGTCACATCTGCCATTCAACCTTCTACATGTCAGTGTCAAATGCATCCATGTTACATCACAGTTGCACATTTGTCGAATACACACACATGCACATGTACACAGTGCAGATACGTGCAGTTGGAACCACCATCCATGTGTGACACCACAACCATGCCAACGTAAATACAGAGTAATTCAAACATGTGTGCTCCCACACCTGCATTTGTCCTCCATGCTTACCAACACATACACCATCCATGTGTCTCACACATGAGAGGACTCACATGTGTCAGCCTCATGGCCCTGTACATACACATCCATACATGGCCCTACAAAAACACATGTGCAACCTGCACACTACTGGCACACCACAACACGCACAGCGTCCAATCAGTATGCATGTACACTTAGCGCTCGACTCAAGACGGGTCTGCCTCACAAGGACCTGAACATGGAGCGCTGGGCGTGTGCGTTCCAGGACCCTCATTTGGTGGTCCGACAGGTGGCCCCGGTGCCCCTTAGAATCCGCTGTCTTCAAGAAGCGCTGGGCCTTGTCGAGGGTCCTGGATATGTTGTCCTCCCAGCGTTACCGGACATGTTTGATGTTGCGGACTGCCACCCCCTCCTCGTTGATGGCAGTCACGTTGCTCATCCAGATCCTGGTCCGTCCTTCATTGTCAGCGCGCGAACTTCCAAAGAGGGCATCATACTGCCCCAGGACTTGCTCCACCAGGACACCAACTTCCCTGGCACTGAAGATGGTGACCCTCTGCCTCTCTGGCTGGGGGTTGCCAGTGGTGTCAGATGGTGTTGTGCCCGACATGGCAACGCCAGAGGCAGGTGTGGGAGGGCAACTGGGTCCTGGGGCTGGGCTGTGGAGCGATGGTATCCCAGTCGGAAGTCTTCAGTTCCAGCAGGGGTGGTCACAGCAACTGCACCCCTGGCTGACGTGCAGGCAGAAAATAGCAGGGCATGCGGGCAGCAGGCAGTCAGGCAGCAGCAGATGGCAGGTGGGAGCGTGCTTGGGGCTCTGGGAGGCAGGAAAATGGCATTTTGGGCAGGAGCATGGTCTTCCGTGTGTATTCGCGTGGCCAGCTTTATACGGAGTGATTTGGCACGTAAAAAAATTGCACGTCAGTGTGTAATTCGAGGAAAGGCCGTTAGCGCGTAAGCGCGTCAGTGACGTTAGGCATGCAGGCGTTGCCCACAACAGCGGGCGAGTGACGTTTCACATGTGGGCTGGTTTAAAACACTATTTCCTTGTACGTGCCTTTTGTGGAGAGTGAGCGGGTGTATCTTGTACTTCTTGTCGGTTCACACGCGATTATTTCACAACGTTTACAGTTCGTACTTCTTGTTTCCTCAGACTGCGTTCTTTTCTTCTTTTGGCGGGGGTGTTGCCTACGCGCACACACGCTTCTTTTTCACATTCTTTTTCAAGGCAGACGGTGAGTCGCGCACGTATTTTCCAACTGTGGTTGCCCCCGTGTGTCGCGTACCCCTTCAGAGGTAATTGTAGGCTGCGTGTAACACACGTACGCTTATTTTTGTGTTTCTGGGTGCCACAGCGTAGTGCAGGTTTATTTTTCCACGCACGTGGTCTACCAGGGGTTGCGTGCACGTGTGCTTTTGTTTTTGGGGTGCCTGTGCGTTGCGTGACCCGTCATCTTCCCCCAGGGGGTCACATACAGCCTTGCTAGAGCACTAGGGTACAAATTCCATCTAGTACCCTACCGCTTTCACCCCAATTGCCCAGGACAATTGTTTACTGCAACTCCCATACGCACAACAACATCAGTGCCATGGTTGAGAGGTGACCAAGCAGTAAGGGAGACAAAGGTGGCCGACCTACAAAAGGTGGGCGTGGTGGGCGCGGTAGGGGACGTGGCCAGGATTTGCAGGGTGCCCCTAGACCCCCGTGTGTGGAGGACCAATCAGGGACCCCATGCCCCCCCCATGGTTGTGGGAAACGTAGCTGACACCATCCCAGCTCAGCCCTTGTTGGACCGGCCCATTTTGACCCCCGTGTGTCGCGTACCCCTTCAGAGGTAATTGTAGGCTGCGTGTAACACACGTACGCTTATTTTTGTGTTTCTGGGTGCCACAGCGTAGTGCAGGTTTATTTTTCCACGCACGTGGTCTACCAGGGGTTGCGTGCACGTGTGCTTTTGTTTTTGGGGTGCCTGTGCGTTGCGTGACCCGTCATCTTCCCCCAGGGGGTCACATACAGCCTTGCTAGAGCACTAGGGTACAAATTCCATCTAGTACCCTACCGCTTTCACCCCAATTGCCCAGGACAATTGTTTACTGCAACTCCCATACGCACAACAACATCAGTGCCATGGTTGAGAGGTGACCAAGCAGTAAGGGAGACAAAGGTGGCCGACCTACAAAAGGTGGGCGTGGTGGGCGCGGTAGGGGACGTGGCCAGGATTTGCAGGGTGCCCCTAGACCCCCGTGTGTGGAGGACCAATCAGGGACCCCATGCCCCCCCCATGGTTGTGGGAAACGTAGCTGACACCATCCCAGCTCAGCCCTTGTTGGACCGGCCCATTTTGGCACCTGAACCGGCACAGGATGACTCCCAGGCTGACTTCCAGGTCAGCAAGTCTAAGCCAAGTGTGGCCGTGCAAGTTGCTGTCACCAGGCCATATGGATCTGGCGCAGCAATGTCATCTGCTGCGCCAAGTAGGCAGGGTGGGGAGGCTGCAGGGGCAGCTGCAGATCTATCCACCCCAGCTCTGAGTCTCCCAGCCGGGACAGTGTCGGTCCAGGTCCATCAAACCGACGTTGGGCCTGCCAACATCACCCTGCAGCCAATGCCTGCACCAAGACATATGGTCATTGTGCATTCGCACACTTCTAGTACCCAGTCCACCTGCGCTTCTGCCCCTACTGACCAGAGCGGTGTAAGCCACTCAGGATCCGCACCACCTTTGAAAAAGAAGAAGAAGGGTGCTCTGGCACTACAGGCTGAGACCCCAGACACGGCTACACACTCCGGCACGTCACGGAAGCCTAGCTTTAATGAGGCCAAACTTGATGCACTTGAGGCCTATTTGTCGGCACATAGCCGCGTAATGGTGCTGACTGCAGGGTGCAAGACCACACCAGGTCAACGTAGGGCACACAGGCAGACCATCGCGAACCACATTAGTGCCCTTGGATTTGTAAGGCGCACAGCTGATGATTGCTACAAGCGGTGGAATAACCTGAAACGCAGAGCAAAGAACAAGCTGGCCTCAAATCATACCTCTACTCTGGTGACTGGCGGTGGGTTTCCACCAGAGGACAACCAACTCACTGAACATGAGTCTGTTGCTGGAACCTTCGTCACAGAGGAACAGATCCAAGGCATGGGAGACCTATCAGATTACGACGCATTGTCCCTGAGTGCCCATGCATGTGTGTGTAATCCATGTGTATGTTGTTTGGGTGACCGGTTCTGATTGAGTGTCAGGTGAGGGTGTGTACTCCTGAGTGGTATGGGTCACCCATGTGCTTCCTCCAAAACATTCACTGGCCTTGGATTTGGGTATGACAGTATCCCTTCTGCCCACAGTAGCCAATTAGTGCCACATTACTGCAGTTGCCCTTGAACTGTCATCTTGCAACAACATTGTTCTGAATTTTTCAGTTTTCATTCAGGCTGATTGTTTCAATTCTCCCATTTTTGCAACACATTTACATCCCTAATGCCACATATGTGACATGCTTCTGTCATTGATTACACCCCACATTGGCCCACATGTGTTGCCTTGTTATGTGAATTATTAGACCATTCAGGCTGATTGAGTATTGGCCTGCTCACATTAATTTTTGGGGCCTGTTTGAATGTGGAACATGATAGTTGTTTCCTGTCATGTTGAAGTGACCAACCATTGATGTGTACATCTGCCTGCGATCACTGTATTATTGTACATTGGATGTGTTGCAGTATGTGCCACATGCATATTTTGTCACAATATTTAGCATTTTTCATCTCATCATGTCCATCTCACATGGATGGGTGACAGTGCTCATTCACTGACATATGGCTGTACTTGTCAAATGTACCATGGCTAGGCTACATGCCATCTGTGTGCTGGCATGTGTCATGTATATGTATTGGATATGCCACTCACAGGCTAATGTGTGATGCCAGTGCTACCCAGCATGCAGCAAATGTGTTGCTTTTCCATCTTGGTGTCCTCAGTGTCTGCTTTATGTCTCCCCTTCCAACTCATTGACAGTGAATGCATGCCAGGGTTATTGTCATGTGGGACATGTGTAAATCATGTACTGGATCTCTGGCTTGTCAGGCCTATGTGTGTGCTATGGTGCTCATGCCTGTTTCCATTTGTTGTCTTTCATGTTTTTGCAGGTGATGACACACTTGATGCTGTTGAGGTTGAGGAGCTGGTGCAGACCCAGGAGGAATCTCAGGCACGACCGGGCACCAGTGGAGGACGTGGTGTGGTGGTGGGTGAAAACCCAATCTTATTGCAGACCATACTGTCCAGGGGTGTCTCTAGTTGCACCTCCCCAGACCTCTATGATTCAGGTGCTGAATCGGATGATGAAACTTATGTGCTGTCGCAGGTGAGTGTTTCTGGCAGGGATTCTGTTCTGTCCAACCCACCTGAACCAGGGGTAGAACCCTCTATGGGGATGTCAGTGTTGGTAAGTCCGCCTTTGGCGGTTACGGATGCAGGGTCACACTCCACAACATCTGATAATGTTCCTGGGCCAGCAGATCAGAGGGGGAATGCAGTCCTGCAGCCTCAGGCAGTGCCGGCACAGCAAGGTGCAGATCGCCTTGCCCCAAACAGGTGTGGTGCCCGCCAACGCGGTGGCCGTACGCCACCAGGCAATACTGTATGGGAAAACTCCATGTACGGTATAGCAGCACAACAGGGAGCATCAGTTGAAATGATGGCTCAGGCAATGGAGAGGGTGGCGACTTCAATTCTCCCCCCTGAAAGGCAGATGGAGCAACAACAGAAGGCAACAGACTCCATTTGCCACTCACACAGCGAAGACATGTTGGCGTCCAACAGGGACCGACGGGCGGCACTGGAGACTCTGCGGGAAGCCATTTCTGTAGAGTCACAGGGCCACAGGGAAGACCTAAGGGTAGAACTCCAGTTCCTCAGGCAGACTCTAAGTGAACTTGAGGCTTCCTGAAATTTAAGGTCAGAACATCAGCTGGAGCAGCTCACACGTTCGTTCTAAGCTGAGCTGCAGGCTACTCGGGAGGAGATCCGGGCATCACACGAGGCCATGCGTGCAGAAATGCGGGCAACCCGTGAAGTGCTGCATGGGGATCTCCGCACTATCATCCTCCAGAATCAGACCTTCAACACCCGCATGCGGCTGCCATGAGGACCATACCAGGGCTTTGCGTGGGCTGCCTCCCATAGCACCACCAGCTCCTGATGCAGAAGCAGAGGGTGAAGAGAGAGACAGCAGTAGTTCTACCACAATAGCGTAGCCGTGCAGGCCATGAGCCCATGGAGGTATTTGTTTTTTCACAACATCCACGCAGGTGGGTATTGGTGTGCACCCTGTCCTCGAACCTCCTGGGAGGCCTCCCCCCCCAGGCACCCACATGGCCATTTTTTATATTTTTTTACAGTGTGTTGCCTTGTCTGGCTCCCGTGGGCATCCACTGTGTATTCCAGCTGGGCACATGCAGGCTTGTCCTGTCTTTGGGTTAGATGCTTGGGTTCCCGACACACACCCCTCCTGCTTCCATTTCCATGGGCTTGCAAAGGGTGTGACCAAGTGACAGTGACTTACACAGTGACATTGGGCTCCCATGAGCTGTGTGGGCAGTCTGTAGTCAAAACTGTGTGTACATCCCTAGTGGGGATTGTTGTTGTATTGAACACTTCATGGTTTATTTATATGTGCTTGTGCATCCATGTCTTCCTCCTTATTCACAGGTACCTTCTTCATGTCTTCACAAGGCCGTCTCCTTTGCGGATGCAGTTCATGTTGTATGCAGTGCACTGACACATTTGCCTGACGTCAACACTCTGCAGTTGGAAGGGGTGGATGTGCTGGCTTATTCAGGTTGTAAAACTTGCACTACTTTGATTTGGTACTGTCATATTTTGTCAATGTTTCATCCTGTGTTGCTGTATTGTGTTTCTGTTAAGTATTTGGTCATGTGTGCTGTTTGTTATTGATTACTGAGAGCATATTGTCTGTGGCCTGTTTCTATTTGGGACAGTGCACTTTGTGACACTTGTGCCATGTGTTGTGCATTCATTTGTTTGCTTTCACATTGCATGACATGCCATGGTGTGTTGGGTAGCGGAGATGGGGAGGGGTTGGATGATATGGCGCTATTTTCATGTTCTATTTTGCAAGGGGGTAGTCATTCATGCAGCATAAATGGGTGTCTTTTTGTGACACAGCATTGGTTGTCTTTCGGTAGGTAGGGATGCACACAATGTAACACTTCCAGGTGACCAATCTCAGGCTGGTATGGTGGTGACAGTTGACTGTCCCTTATGTCATCATCATTGATTGTCAGCTGGTATGTGCCAGGGCTGTGATTTTAGGTGAAGTAATTAGCCATCAGCTGCGTACGGGCTGCCTCACCAAGTGCCCTTTCCCCTCCTATGTGCAGGGGCCGTGCATGTGGTTGGGGATGTGGGGGCACTGCCATGTCCACCGGCAGGCCCAGGCGGGTTGCAACGTTGTGCAGGACACATGCTGCCACTATGATCCTGCACACTACTGGGGGCGCGTATAGCAGCTGCCCACCAGAGCGGACAAGTGAGCAAAAGCGTGACTTGAGCACTCCAAATGTGCGCTCCACTATGCCCCGGGTTGCAATATGGGCTGTGTTGTATCTTACCTCGGGTGGTGTGGTGGGGTTCCGAATTGGCGTCATCATGTGGGTGCTCAGAGGGTAGGCACTGTCCCCTGGGGAGGTGATGATGGGTATCGTATCATTAGTGGGGTTGTGACATTACTCAGTATCTGACATGCATGCATGTGCAGAGGCATTTATACTCAGCAAGCAGCCATGTATCGCCATACCGCCCAGCTTCTAGGTCCCGGTTTAGGGTTTACATTCTGAAAATGAAACTGTCATGGGTGGACCCTGGATAGTTGGCATATACTGAGGTGATGATTCCCTTGGCATCACATACTACCTGCACGTTGATGGAATGCCAGTGCTTGTGGTTTCTATAGATGTGCTCAGTTGCCTTGGGAGGACGTAGAGCCAAATGGGTGCAATCAATGTCACCTAGCACTTTGGGGAAGTGTGCCACCCCGTAAAAATCCTGGATGGCAGCCTGCCTTTCTGCAGGTGTTCTGGGCAGGTATATGTGCTTGCGGACTGATGGGTGTTCAGTCATGATGGCCAACACCTGTGTAGGCAGCGTGACTGCGTGGCCTATGACACCCCCCCCACTATGGCACTTGTCTGCTAAAATGAACCAGTGGCCAAGAAGTGCAGTACATTGAGCACCTTTTCCAAGGGGCTCAGTGCTTGGGAGCACAGGGTGGATGATGTGAGGTCATCCTCCCACTCACTCACCAGGTCGAGTATTATGTGAGGTGGAAACCTGTACCTCCCATACACCTGGTCATCAGACATCCCAAAAAGGCTGGTCCTGGGTGTAAAAATTCTGGCCCTGACTATCCTCCTCCTCCTGCGGTGTCCCACGACCACTGCTGCGAGGAACGGTATATTCATCGTAGCGTCTGAGCTTGTTTGTTGTTTGCGCTCACTTTTATGCTGCGTGGGTCCGCGTACGCCTGCTTCCTACTGGCGTACGTGATTCCGGATTAGCGCGTCTTTTTTGGTGCACGCGTTTCCCCTGTTTGATTCCATGAATACATGTTGTAGGCGCGCGTGTGGGCGTTCCGTGCATTTGCCTCTTGTACTTCCCCGTAACGCCCACATTTTCACGCGTTGTTCCCCATTCCGCGTGTTACGCCCCGTGTACCACCTACTTTTGTTGTGTGCGCCGCGCTATGTGTGCTTTCGCTGTGAGCGTAGCGCACGCCGTTTGATGACGTGTGTGCCCGCGTGCGCCACGCAGGATTTTAGCACACATCCCAGTATTTACACGCGCATGGACTTCCATGAATCGATGTGCGTGGCTTTCGCACGCTTGCACTGTGATTTTCGCACTTGCGCTGTGATTCGCACGCTTTTGCACGCTTGCACAGAGATTTTCGGCGCACATTAATTCCCTGAATCGGCCTTTTTGTTAAGTATGTTAAATAACAGAACAGAGGTTTTATTTCTCCATTGAGAAGTTTTTTCCTCTATAGCATGATTAATTAACACAACTTGGTAATGATTGTACACTTGGAATACAATCAGTATTCTTTAAGTATCATTTTGAGAAAGAAAACATGCATCATTTTGTATTTTTTATGTTATGATGAATATCATAGTACCAATGCAGTGGTGATAATGCATAGTATAAATGGCCTTTACCATTAATATTAACTACATTTATTTTTTCAGACTTCATATATGGAAGAAAGACAGAAGTACATAGGTATTTGGTAAGAATGTTGATAAATATATATGTGCAATGTATACATGAACATACAAAGAATTGTTTATATTTTATGATATTTTTTTAGCTGCAGTAACTGTACCAACCAATTAATATCAGGATTTTTTTGGCGTGGCTAATGTAAACAATGACTGGGGCGCTTTTACCCGTGACTCTGATAATCGCGGCTATAGGCAACAGTTGACAATTTTGAGTACTGAAGAGTACTGAAACAGCATAAAATAAATTACAATAGATATTGTTATATAGTTAAGCGGTCTGTGTTTTATTTTATCTATTTTTGTAACATAAAAGGTAGCCCTTAAGAGGGCTGTTTTGGGGGATGGAAGAGGTGTGTAGAATAGTGGATTAAAATGCATAAGGATGAAACATTTAACAAAGGGAATACAAATAAAATGCAACATATATTGTTTCACTTTTTTATTTATTTTCATTTATAGAAAAAAAGGGGAAAATTGTCACTTAAAAAAATACTAAGCATGACAGGTAATCTGATGTTGAGCGATTAACTTTAGCCATTGCTCAATTGTGGCATCTCCCTTGATTACCGATTTTCAGCATACTTTACACGTGACTTGCAACATGGAAAGGTTGGGTGTCAGCAACAGAGGAGTCGGTTTAGTGGATACCAGTGCTGATGTAGACGTTTCATTTGCACTTGGTGTTGTTGCTGTACTAGTAGATGGAGGTTCTGAAGGTGGTGCTGATCTTTGTCTATTCAAAGAATGGGACCCATGCATTTTCTTTTGTTATTTTCATGGCCTTTTCAATATTCATCATCAACATCATCCGATTGGCCTCTCACCAGATGGTTAATCATTATTGATGTTCCCAGACTTTGAGACAGAATATTGCAAGGGCCACGGCTTAGAGTCTTGTTGCTGAAGGTGCACAGTTCCTTTTCCCCCTCTTTTCTGGAGTGATGTTCCTTCACTTTAAAGAAGCGCCAACTGTCTGCGGTTGTCTTCATGCCTGTGTGCTTCTTCTGTGGTGGTGGATTGTCCACCCTAATGATAATGTCATCCTCACTGCTCCTACTGTCATGGTCAGGCATGTTGCAATGTTCAAGCAGAGATCAAAATATAAAAGAATAAGAATGACAACACGAAAATGACAATGCTGAAAAAAATTATAAGGTTTTTACAAGAAAAAATGAAATAAAAATGTAAAACAAAAAATAGACAAACTAAACAAATCAAACGAAAATTGGATTTTGTGAAAACTAGGTAAAAAAGATGAGGATAATAAGGGGTAAAGTGCCAAAAGTGCTTGTTAATCTTTCACTAGCAAGTACAGATTAATGTAAAGTTATGTTTATGTGGGTGTGGTGATTATTTGCGGCTACACACTGCTGCGCCACCTAATTGTATAGTCTTGCAAACACAGATGTCATTGAACGGCTTGGGCGTAACTGCATCGATGCAGTGCACCATTTGATTGGATGAATCGTTGACGTGCGTACAAGTCACGTGTAGGCATGGAGCTACATCGTGTATCATGATTCGCTGATGTATTTTTTTTAGAATAGGTGTAGCCACATCACAGGAGTTGTACATCTCAGTGGGCCTCATTACGAGTTTGGAGGTAGCCATGCCCTTCATAAGGACACACGGGTTGTGATAGTAACTTTTCCTCCTAATGAATCCAATATAGCCAGCTATCATTCTGACCCTTCCTGCTTAAGGCACTACTGCAGGTCAGGACTTACAACCCTTGCCTCCCAGTCTTGTCCCACCACTGAAAGAAACAACAAACTTTGTGCTAGACTCACTAAATTATATGAGCCACCTCGAAGACTCCTCTCTGACTCCAAACATGTAACCAAAGGCTACTATACTAGAGAACCTATTGCCCTAAACCACCCACCCGTCCCTCCTGCCATCAAAAATCCTACCATTCCCAGAACTAAGTCCAAACCAATCTCTCATATGAATATCACAGTAAAAACGGAGGCACATTCCTACAAAGGAGCTCTCATTAACACAAGATCACTAGTTGCACATGCCCTTGATATCGCAGACCTAATCACTGAAGCCAAATTAGACTTCATTGCTCTAACTGAAACATGGCTACACAATGCAGCAGGCCCGTCACTAATGCTGGCCAATCCAGATGGCTATACCATATCCAGGCAGGACCGGGTGGGCAACCGCGGTGGTGGTATCGCCATCATATCCAAAGAAAGGTAAGCTCTTAGGTTAGCCCCTTCCCAAACCCTGCAATCGTGTGAATCCCTCACTGCCAAACTCCCCATAAACAACACCCAATCTCTCACCATCCACCTGGTCTACAGACCACCTGGCCCGCTTGGGTCCTTCGAGGAGGATATGCACAACTTATTAACCAACAATGTCAAAACTACTTCACAATTGCTGCAATTAGGTGATTTCAACCTAGGACTTAACGATCCTGCAGACACGCATGCAACTACCATAGCCAACACTATCTCATCACTCGGACTCTCACAAAAAGTCAACTCGCCCACCCACCTGAAGGGAAGAACCTTAGATTGGGTCACCGATGTTAACTGCTCAGCAGTCATCTCTTCCATCACTCCACTACCTTGAACAGACCACTCCCTGTTCTCATTTAATCTACTGACCTCCAGACCACCTATTATAACTGTGCCACTGGCACCACCCTGCCTAACAAGAAATAGGAAAAACATAACAGTAGAAAAAATGATCCCAGCCATCCTTCCAACGCTTAACGCATTGCCAGACAATCTAGATCCTAACACATTAGTTCACGAATACAACAAAATCATGTTAAATATTATGGACAAAATTGTCCCACTTAAACTTCGTACCAGCAAGCCCAAAACCCATCTAAATAAATGGTTCACACCCGAACTCAAAGCCCTCCGCTTAAAGAAGAGAAAATGTGAATCTGCCTGGAAACTATTCCCATCTAGCGAAAAGAAAGCCATTCTAACCACTGTCTCACGTCAGTACAAAGCTGAAATCTATCTAGCAAAACAGAACTCTTACAACAACCGCAATGCCAATTCCAACCCAAGTATGAAGGAGCTCTTCTCCATATTGAAAGAACTTGAGTCACCCATCGCCATACCAGACACCTGCACCAAGGATCAGACCTGGTGCACAGACATCCAACAGGCACTAGCAAATAAAATAAATACCCTACAATATAAAATTCAACAAAAAAAAGACTCCCTAAACCTCACCAACCCACCTACACCTCCGCCCAACGCTATACCTAGTACACACACTAACTCATTCTCCTTTACTAAAACTACTACCCTGGAGGTTGAGAAAAACATACTCTCACTTAAACCCTCGAACTGCAAAGGCAACATCTGCCCTGCACATATAATCAAGGTTGCAGCCAGAGACCTATCGCCCTTCATCTCCAAACTCATAAATGCATCTTTTTCCTCAGGCAACATCCCCTCCAACTTAAAACAATCCTGGGTGCTCTCACCTCTTAAGAAGCAGACACTTGATCCTCTTATCCCCACCATTTACCGCCCCATCACCACGGTACCCTTTCTACTGAAAATCCTGGACAAAGTGGCCTACGTCCAGATCCAAAAATACCTAGAACTACACAAACTACTAGGCTCCAGACAATCAGGTTTTCACCCATTACACGGCACGGAAACAGCCCTCATTGACCTGAAAACCCAAATAGATGATCTGAGGGACAAGGGAAAGATGGCACTCCTCCTCTTACTTGACCTCTCTGCGGCATTTGACCTTGTCGATCACAAGGTCCTCTGCAGACACCTGGACTCAGCTGCTCATTTCTCCGCTGAAGCCATCAGATGGATTGAATCCTTCTTGAGCGAGAGAACGATGAGAGTCTTCTCCCCCTCAGCTACAGCAGACCCCTCTCCTATCACCTGTGGAGTCCCCCAGGGCTCTTGCGTTTCCCCCACCTTATACAACATTTTCACCAAACCTCTGTTCGACGATCTGGACCATCTGGGTATCACCTACACCAACTATGCAGATGATACTCAGATTCTCCTCCCACTTTCAGGGGATCACAGTAAGGACAGAGAGTTGGTGAATAGGGTGTATCTCATCAGGCATGGATGGCATCTCATGGCCTATGCCTGAATGATGACAAGACAGAACTCATCATCCTGGGCACTCACGCCAATATTAACAAATTAGGCCTTGAATACGCCGAGTTCAACATAGACGGTAACATTATCAAAGTATCAAGGGAGGTAAAAACTCTTGGCTTTTACCTGGATGTCACTATGTCATTCACTAAACAGGTCAATTCACTAGCATCCACCACTGCGTATACCTGTAAATTAATAAGATCAGGCAGACCATTCCTATCCAATGATAGCTGCATGATCCTGGCGAGAGCCCTCATACTCTCCAGACTTGATTATTGTAATGCCCTATATAGTGGTGCTAACAAATCTATTACCCAAAGGCTACAAATCCTACAAAATAATACCCTGAGAGCTGCCCTCGGCATAAATAAAAGAGAGCACATATCCACTACTAGACACCAACATAAATGGCTCTCCACTGACAACAAAATAAAATTGAAGATGGCCTCCCTAACCCATAAAGCCCTCAACAATGCTGCCCCCAGTTACCTGATGGATAAATTAAAGAGAAAGTCACCCATTAGACAAACTAGAACTATTTACTCCAACTGTCTGATAATTCCTAGATTTAAACTCTCCACCATTGGAGGAAACAGCTTCCCGGTGAAAGCTGCCACACTCTGGAACTCCTTGCCACATAACTTGAGAGCAGATCAACCCTATTTACACTTTAGTAGGAACCTCATCCATCATTTGAATTCCAACAACCCCCGTACATAACTGTATATTTTACACCGCTGTATAGATATTGATATTTTTCATGGCTGAGGATTTTGTATATTTTACATGTCTGCAATTTTTTTTCTTTTTTTAATTGTATATATCTATTACTTGTCAAACTGTATATCTCTGTAACATTGTAAGCCTCGCATATTCGTTCTGTTTGCGCCCTGCTGCCCCTGGGTACGGAGCGCCCTATAAATAAATAAACAAACAAACAAACAAACAAACAAACCTCCGCCCCTCATATATATATATGGCAGTAGTCTAGTAAGTATTTATTTTGAAATGTATTGCATTTACTGTAAAAGTGTAATACCTATTCATGAACAATACATATTCATGTAAATACTTTAACAAGTTAAGTAGATAGGCACACTCTTGTTTTGTAACAACAGGTTTATTTGGAGTAATGCAGTTATTCAGTTATTCAGTTGCTTTTTATTTTACTTTGTAGACATAATACAGTGTTTTGTTAGCTGAATTGTGTGTATTATTGACTTGGGGAAAGACTTGGGGAAACCCGTGCCACTAATGCAATGTTGAATGTGCATCTGGTAGACGGTGATGACTGGCAAAGAATGGTTGTGCAGTACGTTGCAGATGACAGAGAGCAGTGCAAATGAGCTGGAAGGTGTGTATCTTTGGTTACACCGGTGAGGTGGATGGTAGAATATGGTAATGTTTTGGATGTGTGATTGGAGATGGTGCAATGAAAGGTCATGCAGTGTGCCCACTTGGTGCAGTGTGTGCATACTAGCAGTATGGCACAGGGTATGGTTGAAGTGCAGCTTATATGGGTTCTTTACTATGATGTGTGCAGAATTGTTGAGGTAGGGCAAATGTGACAATGTTGTTGTTAGGTTACTAGTGAAACAATACATGCTGCATGGTAGTGGGTAGGGGTGATGGAGGCTATGGTATGTTTGTGGATGGTGGTAATTGCGACCTGTTTTCATCAATGGGTACTTTATGAAGTGAGGGAGTTGGGTGGATTTGCCGCTATGTATGTTACGTGTGTGTACTATGTCAGCTGCATACATGGTCGTAGGCATGCATTCATACTTTTGTTGTGGGCGTGCGCAAGGGTGGAGTGTTGTGTGCATGGGAAAAGGTGTGCTGGGTGTGCCGACAGATTGTTGTGGATGCAAAATAGGGCATTATGTAGGAAAAGTTTCTGATATAGGGGCTTTGGAAGCAAAGGGAACGTGTTCTCAGAGTGTTGAAGGAGACATATGGAGTTGTGGACAGAAATGATAGTGTGCAATGCAGAGTTTAAATGTGTGATTGGTGCAGTTGATTTAGAAAATATGATAGTTGTTATCGAGTGCAAAGGGAAGAAATATTGTGTCTGCTTTACTGGGGTTTGGATTTAGCTGTAGCTGGGAAAGCGCACATGCCACATCATGGCTTTCTTGGAAAAATGGAGTGCAAAGGGAAGAAGTATTGCGTGTGATTTACTGGGGCATAGCCCTAGCTGTAGCTGTGAAAGTGAACGTGCCATATCATGGCTTTATGTGCATGGCGCCTTCGCAAATGGAATTGTGGGGATTCTCCAATGAGGATTGGAGGGTGTGGTTTAACTGAAGGGGCGGTGATATATTTACCGAAAGGTAGATGTATTGAGGTTGGCGGACATGGAGAGATGGCGAGTGCTTATAGTTGGCGATACCTTTGTGCACAAGCTGCACAGGTATGCCGTTGAAAGAGGCTTCGGTACTGATTTTCAGTTGGAAGGAGTGCAGGCTTTTTGGGCCACAGTTTATGAGTGGGGTTTTGGCTGCATGGATCTTCTTTGCAAATATGTGGCCTCTGTTGGTACTGAGGGTGTGGTGGTTGTGCATTTTGGAGGACTACTTTTGGGGCATATGTCGTGTTTATGTTTGCTTGTTTATTTAAAGAGGTTGCTGAGAACTCTGATGCAGATATTTCCTATTGCAAAGGTGATTTTCTCATCGATGACACCAAAAGGAAAATGGGAGCATGCCGGTTTCAGTTGTCCACAGCTAGAGGTTGAGAGACTGTACATAAACAGAAGCATGTGCGACTTTATGTCCAGTGTTGGGATGTTGTGCACAGACTATGACAGCATTAATAACCAGCGAGAGTTCCAGTGGTTCCAGGGAAATGGCATATTTGTTAGACTTCCATTGCCAATGCTCTTGTGTTTGTCACTGTGCACAAAGCTTTGCTGACAAACCTGTAGAAATGTAAGATAACGGTTAATCTTCAGTGGAGAAAAATGTCAGGAGGAGAAGGAAACAGACAGTGAGCAAAAGACAGAAGAAGAAGAAGAAAAATAAAATGTATGAATTGAAATATATAATAAAAACACGACAAAAAGGGAAATAAAATATAAGTGTTTGTGGGACTCCTCCTCGTGTGATCTAGCGAGAATTAATGAGCGCAAAGAGAACAGAGCGTCAGAACTTGGCGGGAAGATGACCAAGGCAGTCAGCCTCGGCACTCCTCCTGAGAAGGAGCTTAATAAGTGACAGGGCCCACCTGACAGAGGCCCAGCCAGCAGAGCGTAATACAAAGGCTGAGGACAGCTTCCTGGGTGCTCTTGCTGGCTAAGTGTGTCTCATGCCATGACACCTTGGATGCAGTGAAGTTAACTGCATCATTAGACAGCACAACAGTGAGTACGGACCCCAGCCCTGCTCTGGACCATACCCAACCCCTCCATATTGTGATTTTGCTGGTGTCAAAATAAACATCCACTGAAACCATACAGCGTCCTGTCATCCTTCTAGGCCAGCAGAGTGGTTTTACACACCATCCTAAAGACACAATCGCATCCCCTTTAATTAACCCCCAACCATCCCTAATACCCTCTCAACTCCACCCCCCCTCTAGTGTATAGCACGGTATTGCTGCGTACTGTGAGGATTCCACGTGGCACATCGGTTGTTTTTAGGATGGCAGCTATAGCATTGCCACTGAGGAGGCAAAGCAATTTGGCAATGTGCTTACTGGTTGTGGTGTGTACACAAAGACTGTGGGAGAAGGTTTGTTTGTACACATAAATACAGGAGGCTATGGTGAAACTGTGCAAGGTAAGGGACATGCATCATGTCTGCATGCATGGACTGAATGCACTTGCGTAATGTTGCTAATATACATTCCCTGCTGCTTTTGAGGGATCACTTTTCCGCCATTTGTAGTACATGCATTACAATGGAAGACCATATTGTGAAGTGTATAAAGTACGTGGCAGCCATGATGTTATTATGCATGCAGTATTTGCTTTATATCATATGATGTGCTACGGTACTTTCTGCCATTTATAGTGCGCATACATACACGTGTGTGAAGGAGTGCCGAGGAAAGGGATGCAGAACAGAGGCTATACAGGCATTTTGATTCCTCTAGGCCAGCAGTACATGGGGACAATAAGAAACAGAAATACATGCAACTACGGCCGGTGCTGGCAAGTGGATGGATAAGTGTTGACATAAAGTGATGTGTGCACTGTTAGGGTTCTAGAAAGCAGTCTGCAGGTGCAGTTTTGGCTGAAAGCTAGAGCAGGGGTGGAAGTGTAGGGAGGGAGGTGGAATGGGACACTGATAGGATGGGTAAGAAACCAGTGCACAATGCTTTTTAGCCAGGAAGTCAGCAGGGGACAGGAGGGGAAAAAGAAGTACATGGAATGGTTTGCAGGTGCTTTGAGAGCCTACCATTATTCTCCTCACGGTTCAGGTAGACAGAGAGTGTGTTGTAAGGGGAGACTGCAGCAGAACAAAGATATGTACCATCATCTGATTGCATGTACAAGCAACTGACCCGGACAGCATAGGAGGGTGATGAGGGAAAAGGTGGAGCAAGCACATATGTAGGCAGTGAGAGTGGAAGGTATTGAGGTCCCAGGGACCGGATGTCATTCTGCATAATGCACAGGGCTTTTATTTTATTGTTCGCAGTTAGTGGGAGGTAGTGCACACAGTTTACTAAATCAGAGATAGGATACTTGCCGTGCAGGTGAAGGACAGGTTGCGCACTCTTTTATGCATGAGTTGGTGAGGACAGAAACTGGAGGTGGGCAAATTTGAAAAGAGCCTGTGGCAACGATGCAGCATACAAAGCACCACACCCGTGCAGACAAAGACCTTTTGGAAAGTGCCTGTTGGTTGCTAAAATACATTCAGTGGTGCATTTAGTGCCTTATTTTTTACGAGTTATGTAGTAGGTGGGTTAGTGGGGAACACATTTGGTATCAATGTGGGAAGGCAAGAACAGAGTTACTGATTAGCTAATATAGTGCATGATATGGGTAAATAAAACGTTGGACGCATATACACATTGCCACTTAATGGTGGTGGATGGGATGAACGTTAGTATGCTTTTTAAAGGCGTAGTGGACGCTTATAAGCAGATATCGTGCACACAGGTACCTCTAACATAGTTGTCCACAAACTGCTAAAAAAATGTCCATCAGTTTCTTTTGTGGTGATGGATGCTTGTGTGCATGAATGTGCATGTATAATTACTGCAATGTTTCACTGAAGTTTTAACTGGAAGTGCTTCCCAATAACAGCACACATGCAGCTTAATGTTGTAACATTACATATGAACTGTTGTGAAGAAGTGACATTGTAGGATGCTGAAGTCTTGGAGGCCATTGATGGATGCCTGTGTCAGTACTTACAAATACCTAATCAGGGCGAGGTGGGAAGAGGATAGCGGAAAGGGAAGAAGGACTGTTAATGAATTGTTGTGGTGCCGCTCTAACAGTACTTTGCAAGAAGCACGTGCTATATTCTGTGCCTTTGAACATGTTGGCCAATGGAAATGCCATTGCTGCAATTGTCCAATGAGGTGCTTAGATTGTGCGTCACAGGAGAAGGTGTGCATATTATGTTTAATTCCTGTGTGTATTGAGGCGTGCAGAGATGGTGAAACGCGAAGTTTTCAAAGTGGGTGATTGCTTTGTGATCGATCTGCTCCAGTATGCCGTAGAAAGAGGCTTAATAGCAATTTCAATTTGGACAAAGTGGAGACTTTGTGGTGCGGTGTCCCTGTCTGTAGTTTCCACCATTTGGTTGAAGAATATAGACGAGTGGCCACGTTAGGTACTGTACACATAGTGATAGTGCATTATGAAGCATTGCTTTTGGGTTCAATAGCTTGTGCAAGTGTGTACCGTCAACTGAAAAAGATGATGAAAGAAGTGAAGCACATTTTTTGCCACTGTCAAGGTGATTTTCTAATGTACACCACCAAGTCGGGTGTATAAATATTCTAATGGATGTTGTCGGCAGCCAGAGGTGGGAAGGCGTCTTATCAACAGAAGTATGTGCTTCTGGGATGTATATCTGTAAGAATGAGAACATTGGTGAATCTACACACTGCAGTGACGACGCTATTGTAAGAATGTGAGGCACAGAGCAACAAATAAAACCCATTATACAAGCCTGAGAAAGGAGTTGTTACTGTGTAAGTTGTTTTAAAAAAAGAAAAAGCAGCTTTTTTTAAAAGCCACCACTACGAAGGACATCCCCTACTTTGGTTGACATTCATTCCCTACTCCCGCGTGTGCACACCTGCAAATAATCGCAGACATCGCCACAGTTGGAGGGTTGTAAGTGTACCATACACCACTTTTGCAAATGCACATATTCTGTTTGGGATTGTGGACGACACGGGATTGTGCAATAAGCTTTGTGGGTGTGCAATGCACGCCCAGAATGTGCTATACGATATATTTGTTAACCGTAATGCAGAGGGTGAGCTTATGGCTCTGTCTTGTACTTGCCACAGCGTATGCTCTGTAGGTGATTTGCACATACATTACTTGACAGTGAATGTAAAAGTGTGTCCGATGGGAGTTGTGTGCAGTGTATCATGTTTGTTTGTATGCGTACACAGCACCTACACTGAAGTGATTGCTTTTGGTTTCTATGTGTGAGACTTTGGTGTTGCTAGATCCATGCGACATTATTGTTGTTGATTGTGTAGGGAGAAATGCACACCATGTAACACAATGTTTAGTGGTGTTTGTGCTGAGGAAGATAGTAGGTCAGGCAATGATTCTGTTTGCAATGTCCTGCATAATTTTGTTTCCCAATATGCAGCCATCCATGCAGGGACGTTATTTTTGATTAGGTGCGGAAATGGAGAAAGCGCAGTACATTGTGAAGAAGCGTATTTGTGTCTTCTTACAACTTGTGCCATTGTCCTACTTTACAAATGAGAATCTATCTTTTGCCAGCGCAAGCATTTTCCCCCACAAATAGCGTGATTTTTCCTATTACTGTATTTTCCTTTTGTGCCCGCTGCACACTCATTGCTTTGGTGCCCTTTTTGGAAGTACACGACAAATGTTTCTCTTTGCTGTTGCGCATTTGCGATCTTCAAAATGCACTGCAACACGCACAACTATTAGTTTCATCAGGTACCTATTTCTACCTGTTTCCACTGCAGTGTTTTCCACACCACCACCGTTCCTTCCATTTAGTAAACAATTGTGTGGCAGGTATACGATGCGCATTGCACTTACTCCCTTCATTGCCACTTACTTTGTGACACTCTAAAAGGAGATTTTTGTGATAATCACATACACAAACCATTCCTCAAGGGATGTTAAGATACAGGTGCGCTATTACAAAAATAGCATAATTTCTAAATACAGTATGCTAAAGCAAAGTTATGTTTACAGTGACATAACAAAACCTATGAAATTCACTAAGAAAAAACGTTGTTGAAGGGATGTTATGGTTAAGTTGCATTACTACAAACCTTTTGCCTTTAATGAAAAAACTACCCTACAGCAACATTCTGCTTAAAGTGCCCTACTAAAAACCTATGAAAGTCACTAACAAAAAACGTTGTTAAAAGGATATTATGGTTAAGTTGCTCTACTAAACACCCTTTGCCTTTACTGCAAAACTACCCTTAAGCAATGTTGTAGTTAAAGTGCCCTACTAAAAGCCTATGAAATTCAAGGGAAACGCGTTGCTACAGGGACGTTATGGTTACAGGTAAAACCTAAAAACCCCAGAAATTGGAAAGTTATGGTATGGTACACAACCAAAACTCACGCTACTACTGTGCACTGCAAGGACTAACACCAATGACATCAAAGATTGATTGATTGATTGATATTTTATTTCTATCACGCTCATACACAAGTGTTTCAGAGTGCGACCAGGCAGGGAAAGGGAACAGGGGAGAACAAAATCAACAATCTTACTAGGCCCAGTGACATTGAGAACGTGCAAGTGCAGGGTAGCGGGAGAAGGGGGAGAAGTGCATGGAAGAGGGAACAAAAGGAGAGTGCGGAGCGAGATGGAAAAAAAATAATAATAATAAAATAATAAATAAAAAGGCAACAAACAATGGGAGTGCAGCCAGCAAGTGGCAAGTGCTGGTTTTATGGCAGCAGGCCGTGTAGGTCTGAACGTGCAGGAAGAAAAGGGGAGACATGACATCATAGATGTAATTGATGACATCACTGATGACATCACATGTGTATTTTGTTGCAATAAAAAGTATCCAGAAGGGATAGTCTTTGTTATGTTGCCATAAAACTATCAGAGATCATGGGGACAACTATCATTACATAAGTAGGTAATCAGACAAGGCATTGCTATATCAGTATTGCATTACACATTTCTTTCTATTACAAGACCAAACTCATGAACAAACATAAGGAGTGTGTGCAGCATGCATCATGCATGTACAATATCCAATTTCTTCCCATGTTGCATAGTGAAATGATGCATGCTTTCTTCTTAGATGTGTATGAACTGTTAAACATGTCATAAGTAGCTATGAATACCTCAGTTACTACATAAATGTACTACTGCACACAAAACTGAAAGATAACACAACGCATACCAAAAGCAGCATTTGCAAAGAAAGTAAAGTAAGCAAAAAGGTATCAGTACTACCACAAAGTGTTCATAACCTTACTCATTATATTAATGCACAGACATATTTGCTGTATTTCAGGGTTCCTTCTTCCTGTACACATATGTAGCACATTAGTCACTAAATCCCAAGGAAAGCAGTGTAAGGACATATGAGAACGGTAAGGTGTACATTCTCACTTTGTCATTCCTCACTGGTAGTGAAGAAAAGCATGCAGTGTACATATCACACTAAACGAAAAAAGAGGGAGCCACACTTGTGATGTCATCAGTGATGTCGTCAATGACATTTGTGATCTCATCTTTGATGTCATGGGTGTTAGTCCTTGCAGTGCACAGTGGTAGCACGAGTTATGGTTGCATTCCGTACCATGACTTGCCAATTTCTGGTTTTAGGTTTTACCTGTAACCATAACTTCCCTGTAGCAAGGTTTTTCCTTTGAATTTCATAGGTTTTAGTAGGGCACTTTACCATAGCATTTCTTTAGGGTCGTTTTTTGTAGTAAATGCAAAAGGTGTTTAGTAGAGCAACTTAACCATAATGTCCTTTTAACAACATTTTTTGTTAGTATATATACTACATGGTAGTGGCCATGTAGTTATGGTTAAGTTGCTGTTTCCATAGGAAGAGTACTTTTTGGGCGGCTTATAACTTCGCTCTCCCTGGACGGATCCTCACCAAACAAAAAAAGTAGTTGGGTCACTCTGAATTTATTTGCAAAGTTTGGTGAGGATTCGTCCAGGGGGGGGGAAGTTATAGGGGGGGTCATAGACTGAATGGGAAAAAACTTTGCGCACGGCTACAGCCCGAACCGCTGGATGGATTTACACCAAATTTGCGGCAGGAGCGGCGGCCTGGTCCCAAAAGCGTGCTTTTGTAAATTTGGTGTAAATCTGTCTAGTAGTTTTTTAAAAAATGACCAAAATGTAAGGCAAAAAAATTAGTGATATGTGCGTTCGCTTCGCGGACGGACTTCCCTGTTCGCTCCGCGGACAGCACCCCGATTGGCCCATGCCTTGCGTCATGTCCGCGGACATGCGACGTGTTCGCTGATTGGATGGCGAGGGGCGTGAAGTGCGTCAGATTTTCTGTGGCGCCCGCCATCTTGTATTCGCAGTCGACCGCGTACAGCGCAGTGAAACGTGGATAAAAAATTGTATTTAGTGCCGTGTGTTGGTGTGTAAGAGTGTTTGGGGAGGGTGGGGGAGTACGAGATAGGTTCAATGTTTTGTTTTTTTATGTGCTAGACCTTTTTGTTGCGTTCGATTTGTCCGCGGAGAACACGGCTGTTCTGACATTTTGTAAATAAACTAAATGGTGGGGTGTTTAGAGGACGGAGTATGTGCCATTTTTGTTCGCAAGGAAGGTAGAAATGAGCTATGAACACTCGCGGTGTACTTAATTGTTCGTAAATACACAAACTGGGGGTGTCCTCAGGACGCTGTCCGTATTGTAATCTGTCTAGTTGAATGTGTTCTAAGAACACTCGCAGTGTCCCGAAATGGTTGCAATTACACAAAATGGGGGTGTTCTGAGAACGTTGTTTGTATTGTTCGTTGTCAGGGTGAAAGTGTTTTAAGTGCACTCCTTTTATTCGCTAATAGTACAATTTCCTAGGGGCGTCAACCGACTTTTTGTCCACTAAAGAAACGATAAATCCGGCTGGTGTGCGCCGACATTATGTGATAATCCTATGACTGGCGCTATTGACCTGGCTTACTTGCTTTTGTGACACTAAATCATATCTCCCGCCCCTAAGCCTGATATTATCAAAGCATTCATATTCCCCGCCTTTCTCCGTGACGTTACAGGGTGCGTAATGAAACGCGCCCAGTCGTCTCCAGTACTACGCGACTTTACACAGAACCCGGAAGACAGCACACATTATGTCACAACACAGCGCGCCACAATTCAGAATATGAAACTGTGATTTAAAAGCAAAGAGCAAGATTGTAAATGTTGTAAAGTACATGTATTTGACATCAAATGTTTAGAGAATATTCAGCAATTTGCATTTGTCTTTGTTGACGATCTGCAAAAGTTCATGTTGAGACACGCGATGTTCCTTTGCGGTACAGACAGTGTTAGATCAGCTTACAACTCAGTGCGCCACAATTCGGAATATGAAACTGTGGTTTAAAAGTAAACAGCAGGATTGTACATTTGGTAAAGTACATTTATTTCACATGAAATGTTTAGTGAATATTCAGCGATTTGCTATTGTCTCTGCTGTCGATCAGCAAAAGTTTATTTGGAGCCACGCGTTGTTCCTTTGCGGTAGATAGGCTGTTGGTTTATGATAAAAGCAGTAAATGGTCGCTCTGATAATCGGAAGGTTGCTCCAACAACGAGCCATTAGACCACCCTATTGGTTGGTATGTTGTTTGTAGCCGCTAGTACTGCGTAAGGGCATATTGGTCCTTGGCGATTGTCCCATAAAATGGTGAGGGTCATGAAGTTGCATATTTGGACTTGCACCTGGCAGTTGAAGACCCCATCCGCTGGAGTCTGTAAATCGTGACATAGACAAAATGGGGCCACGTACCTGTTTTAAAAAACATAAATTAGTCTCACCAGCCGATCTTCATTAAAAATCATCATTTTATTTATTAGGGCGTGAAACTATTTGCTATCGAAGATAGTGCAACAGAGTATGTTAATAATAAAATTATAATATTTTCCCATTCACATAGCACTAAGAACCATGAGGTATGTAAGCGGTGCTTATTATTAACCACGGTGTGTGGTGCTCATTTATCGACCACGGAAGGATGAAAGGCTGAGTTTGGCCTTGCCGGGATTCAAACTTGCGTTAGCAAGCTGTGCACGGATGTCAAAGCGAGCGCTGTACTCGCTGTGCCACTTGACAGGCTACAGTGAAGTGGCACAGCGAGTAGAGCGCTTGACCGCCTATAGCCCGGTTAGATTATTTCTATTAACCCACCCTGTGTCGTCTGCCTTTTTCAGAGCCCTCTAAACGACAGGGGATCAATTCAGCGGTGATAGTGCGCGGTAGAAAACATTATGCCACTTTCAACGAACAAGTTCAACTTGAGCGGTCTTTAATGCTACGCTATTGTAATTATATTTGGTATAAAGTAATCTAAAGGGTTACTTACAGTACAATTGCAATTTCCATTGTCTACGAGTGGTGCAGTCCCAAAATACGACTCTGCGTGTGCCAACGATCTTTCGTATAGTGATATAATATATAAAAGTGGTTTTGTTTCAGAAATTTCATCTTTATCTTCTCTTACGTTTTAGCAACACTCCTTCAAGAGAAGTCTTTCATCACAATCTCTGTCTGTCAAGGTCAAAACACAATACAACCTTATAGTCCGCTTTGTGAGCCTCTCCGGGGCCCGAGAAAAAAATGGAAGCAGCTGACCTTCACTGTGAACGAGCATAAATTCTTACTTTGCAACATTCTGTGTAAAGCCATCTGTAGAAGTTGTGGAAGCGGCTGACCTTCACTGTGAACGAGCATAAATTCTTACTTTGCAACATTCTGTGTAAAGCCATCTGTAAAAGTTGGTTTTTGCACGCCATGTTTGTATATTGTTTGCGTGAAATTAAAAAAACTTTGTTAAAGGGACGTTAAGGCTCAAAGTAAAACCGAAAAACTCCTGAAATTCGCCAGTTATGGTAACATAAGCAACCATAACTCGCGCCACCGTGCACTGCTAACACTAACACCCAGGACATCAAAGATGACATCACAAATGTCATTGATGACATCACTAATGACATCACATGGCTGGCTCTCCCTTTTTATCCTTTACTGACATATCGAAGCCACATAGTTTTCTTCAGTAACAGTCAGGAAGTAAAAATTGAAAAGGTACTATATTTGTAGACTTAGGGTCCTGTCACATCATATGAAACATATAAATAGCGGAAGATACAGGCTTGAAAGAGAGCAATCCTTTCTGTGCATGAAGATAATCATTATGGTTATCAGCACTTTCTCATAGTTTTATTGTTATTACTCTACCTTCCATCTATATGCTCATATTTGTATACATTATACTCACTCTCCATAGAGTGAATGGGAAAAAAATTTTGCTCGTGCATAAAGCCCAAACCGCTGGACGGATTTCCACCAAATTTGGACCAGGAGCAGCGGCTTGGTCCCGAAAGCGTGCTTTTGCAAATTTGGTGAAAATCCGTCCAGTAGTTTTTTTAAAAATGACCAAAAAGTAGGTCAAAAAAAATTAGTGATATCTGTGTTCGGTTTGCGGATACACTTCCTGTTCGCTCCGCGGAAAGTGTCCTGATTGGCCAATCGTCTTGCGCGATGTTCGCGGACATACAAAGTGTTCGCTGATTGGACGGCGTGGAGCGTGAAGCGCGTCAGATTTTTCGGTAGCGCCCGCCATCTTGGATTCGCGGACGTCCCCGGAAAGCGCGGTGAAACTTTGTTCAAAATGTGTATTTTGTAGAGTGTGTTAACAGGATCCAAAGAACAAAGTTCTCCAGGTGTTAGAATATCTATGTTTGTTTTGTTTTTATTTGATATGCGTAGGAAATCATGTAAATCTTCCCATGCATATTCTGCACAACTTAATGTAACAAACCAAGTGGGTGGGCAAGGTTTCTGATCATACAACGTACATCTCCAAGACGTCGAAACCAGTACTCTTTAGTACCACGCGTATTTCTAATAGATTTGTAATATTTGATTGTAAAACCTCATCCTTTTGTTGCACTTTCTCTAATAATTGTATAGCTGTCATATTTTGAAAGTGTGATCCTGATTTTAATATGTGTGCAACTCCGTAACATAAAGTTGCTAGTTCACTTTCAAAGAGTAGGTGGAATATGTATTCCACATTTTGTCTAAATCTGGGATCTTCAGAATACATCCGTAATGAGCGGTATTCTGAAGCTGATATTTGAATAGGTCTATCATCATACCTTCCTCCTTTGCCAGTAGGAAAGAGTAGATGAAAAGCACGTGCTTCTATACTTTTTTCCCATATACTGATTGGCGATCCTTTTGTTTGACGCATTTGGTAAGTTTCTAGTACATCTTGTACGGTGTCATTACAGTGCAAAGGATGAATTGTATAATGGTCTAAAGTATTTGATATTGTAGCAGGATCTAGTAGCTCAAATTGACCAGCTTCTTGTGTTTCTTGAATTATTTCAGTTGTATCTTTCAAGTTTTCTTCAATATTAATTTCTTTGTAATATTCATTATTCTCTTTAAGATATTGGAAGGCTTGTCTAACTTTACATAAATCTACCAGCTGTTGCCATATTTTTTTGTCTTTTGTAGGTACTCCATTTACTAATATAATTAAAGATTGCGGCATTGGACGTTGCACTCCTAGAGTATGCACATTTTCTTTTAGATTTAATATTAAATAAACTACTTTTCCACGAATGCCTTTTACCAATTCAGAGGGAGGTAATTTTGCTGTTTTTGGTTGAAGGCGTATTATTGCTTGAAATGGGTGTACTGTTTGAATTATGATGCTCTCATATAAATTATGTTGTTGTAGAGGTTTTGGTACTGGGTATAATTCCAAATTATTTGTGATAGAACGTGAAGGAGTTTGGTTGTTGTCAAGTTTTGTAGTGCAATAACTGCAAAGTATTAAGGGCTCAGTTATTTCATATTTGTTTTCTGCTAGAAGGTAGAGAGCTAATTCAAACCATTTAGAATCTTCATTGTCTTCTATTTTGTATGATAGGTCCAAAGTTTTTGTGTTACTTTTATAAAAAATTCTACGGCAACATACACATACATGGTTTGGTACTTCAGCTGATGTACTTTTAAATTTTAGTATTTCTTTTTTGTATGTGTTTAGCAAAAGGTTGCCATTTGTAGAATTGTTGCTTAATTGGTTTAAAGCTATTTCATTCTGTAAATGGCTTTCACTTCCAAAATATTTTTTCTGGATATAGTGAATTTCTTCAAGTAGGTCTTTTGCTGTACCATGTAGAAGGATGTTATTTAACTTTGCGAGTGCTAAAGCAGGACTTTTAGCATAGTACAGTTTATAGACTAGATTTCTTATAGTTGAATGATGTGTTGATATCCTTTTGATATCATGGAAAGTGGTTTTACAAGTAGGTCCTGTAATGCAGGCCAATGAATGTCCTTGTAGTCCTGTGTACTTGCGCACTGGACAGGTATCTATATTTTGCAGTAATTTAATTTTGATTTTGTCTTTGCTTTTTACATATTTATTGAGGAATTGGCCATTTGTACACTAGACGTTATGATTCAGTTGAATGGAGGGGTAATTCTAAGTTTTCAGGGCATATTTTTGTAAGGAGTACTTCTTGTTCCATTATGGTATTATTCACTTTTTCATAACCTCGACCACTGCTATTTATGGCAATTGTATTCGTTTGCTTTTGTTTGTATGCTTCTTCATTAAAATATGGTTCTGTGCTCGTAGTGTGATTCCATTCACCTCCGCAGATACTTAAGAAGTTCTTTCTGTTGACATTTTGCTTATTGAGAAGTCTTTTTTGTAATTTAGTTATTAGTTTTGTTAGTGGTTTAATTTTGTTTAACAGTAAAATAAATACATTTCTTTTGAGAAGAATTGCACTGTCCATCAATGCTTCTAAGATTAATTTCCTACGATAGGTTTTAAGCTTTGAACCTGATTTCTCTCCTGTTTTTATAAGATTTTGAAGGACTTTGTGACGGTATATTTTGGCTAAAATACTTTTCTTGGTATGCTTACTTTGCACTATATTAAAATTTGAAGAAGTAGTTTTATCTGTACTGATAGCTGATTTTCTGTTAATTGTTTTTTGGTTTGTTTTACATTTTGATAGAGGAAGCGAAGTTGTTGTACTTGAAACTTCTTGTGTTTCACTAAATGATTGTATTAGCTGTTTTGTTTTAACTTTTTTTACAAATTCTGCTAGAGATGGATGCTTATGTTGGACACCTTTATTTTCATTTGCTCTAATTTTGCGTTGCTTTCTACGGAGTTGTCTTTTGGTAGGCATTCTTTAGGGTCTGTTGAAAAAAATAAAGAAGATATGGGTTGGGGTGTTCTGGAATGTATGTGTGCTGTGTGCATGAGTGTTTGAGTAAGATGATAAAGATGTACGTAATGGTGTGTGTATTAGTGCATTGGGAACTAAAACTAGTAGGGATAGGTATTCTTGAATTTATATGTTACTAAACTGGGGTTCAGATGAAAAAAAAAAGTAAGCTAGTGGTGTGGAAAAGTACAAATAGTAAATCTAATGTATACAATTAAAACAGTTGTTTGTTCTATAATATGAAAATTGTAGTGGTTCAGTTGGCTAATTTGTGTGTCCAAAAATAGAAATTTGTGGGCCATTCTGGTTGTAAATCGCTGTTTAAGACATAGAAATTTTTGGACAAAATGGTACAAAATCTCTATTTTAAGAAACCAAAATAGCTTGTATTAATGTTATAGTATATTTGATTAATAATATAAATATTATGGTGATATTTTACTTACTTTTTTTTAAATGAACAGGTAACTTCTTAGTTTTTCTTTCTTCTTCAAATTCAGCTACTTCTTTTCAGGAAACTGGTCTTCACTGCAACTGTAAAAGCTTCAAATTAGTAACTTTGTTTGTATATAGCACTGTTTGTAATTTAGATATTGATTTTTTTAATTGAAATCCTCAGTGCCTTCTGTAAAACCATTAAACTAATTTATTTACATAAGATACATTGCATCAGTTCAGTACATATGATATGTTCTTAATGAACAAATTGTATAGAATGACTAACTGTAGCAAAAATAAAATATCTTTACTATGTCTTGTGAAATTTATAATATATTAGTGAATACCACTATTTCTGTAAGTAAACTGTTCTAGGTAATAGCGCCTCAATGTCATGTCTAATTTAAAGTAATTAAGTAAATAAATAAATAAAAACAAAAAATATGATATTGTATAAGTATTTTTATAAAGGTTTAAACATAGATTGTGTTTGCATGCAATTTTGTTTGAATATATGTAGTCTATATATTTCATTTAAAAAATGTTAGTTTAACATGATTTGAGTGTGTGTGTATAAAGAAAGTAAAAAGTATAAAGGTGTATAAGTGATAGTTGATTTTAGGAAATTGAAAAAAGTACAGTAAATTCATTTTACAGATTTTACAAGGTAAAAGTCTGTTTGAAAATGTGTTCATCTACCATAGCTCTCAACTCACACGCTTTTGGGTGGTGTCACACGCCTTGTAAAGGGCAGACTCACCCGCCAAGCCTCCTGCACACCCATTCATTCCAATGGGCGTCTCACCCGCCAAAAACAAAATCGGGTGATTTCACCCGCCTGTAAAACAAAAATGGTTGAGAGCTATGTCATCTACTATACAGAAAATATGCATACCAGAAGTTTGTGTTCATGCATATGGATATGCATGGAGCTGCAAGTAGAAATCTTGAAGACTTGCACAGTATTTGTGGTAGATGCTGCTTGCCAATGATATGACACTTGTACTCAGAGAGATTCAGAGTACATTTGTAGTGCTGATCTATGATGATGCAGTTAGATGTAGAGGTCTTGAATGTGATTGGTGCATGGTCATGTGATTTTTGAGGTACATCCAATGAGGGAATGGCAGAGAGAGTGTAGTGGAAATGGTAGAAGGGCTGTTCATGTTACGATATGTCCGCGGACATGGCGGTAGTTCTCGGACATCGGGAGTTACATCCGGGGATTTTTGGGTTCAGAAGTCATGCAAATGAGAATAAGCACTGAAAGGGATTGGTCAGGAAAGTTTGGTGGGTGTGTTGTGCCAGGAGAGATTTTCTCAGATACTCTTTTTGCTGAGAGAACAAAAGATAGCTATGGCTGTGTGTTTCAGAAAACAGATTGTTTGGATTTTAGGAGATTCGTGGATACATTGGTTGAAGGTGCATGCAGAAAGCTGTGGAGTAGCTGTAGATCTTGGATTCCCACATGTGGAAGTACACTGGCATGGAGTACGTGGAATGAAGTGGTTGGACTTGCTACCTCTCTGTGCTACTTTGGAGACAGAGCAACATCCAGACATAATTGTAATTCATTGTGGAGGGAACAGTTTAGGACATGTGACTGGAATTTTTTTGCAATTTGCTATGAAAGAAGGACTGAGGAAGGTTATTGACATGTTTCCTAATTCTCAAGTGATATTTTCACGGATTGCGCAGAGACAAATGTGGCTTCGTTCTTCTTCATTTGGTCCACAAATGGAAAAAGCAAGGCGCAATGTTAATAAGGCTGTTTGTGGCTTTCCAAGAGATTTTGGCATGTCTTCTTTTCACAATGAAAATATTATGTTTTGTAGTACATACATTTTTCGCAGAGATGGAGTCCATCTTACTTATGCTGGCAATCAGATTTTTCTGAGAAATGTACAAAATGCATTGCGACCTTTTTTGGAATTACAACAACGATTTTGAAGTAGATGTTAAGTATTTACAATTTTTGACTTACAAACACACCCAAAGGCTCTTTTCAGAGCCACCACTTCTTTCCAGAGAAAATTACAATGTTTGTGATGGAGTAGTAACCCAATTTTTTTAATGTTCGCGAACTGTCCGCGGACTTCTAAAAAATACAAAGAGCCCTGCTTCATTTATTTTCCCTTCTATTTTTTAACTGGGAAAGGCGGCTCTGAGAAGAGCCTTATTTTTGTTTATTTTTGTAATTTTGTATTTTTTTTGGTTTTTCAGACACGATACACTAGGAGAGGAGGGTAAAGGAGGGTAAAGGGGGGACACCAACCACAGGGATAAGAAAGGGCGAGCTGAGAGAGGAAGATGTAGAGTGGGTTTTATTTGGGTAGTGAGCAGGTCTTCTCGTGCTCTGAGACGATAGTCTCAAAAGCACTCCGAAGTCGCTCCCCCCTGCAGAGTACTGTGTCACAGTACATACATACAACTGTGACCCTCGAAAGGTAAGGGTCATCAGCATTCTGTATGGCCTGTGAGGCAGCTTGAGAAAGACGCTGTCCCACAGAGGTGGTCCTTGTGGTGACAGGATCAGAAACAGAGGATGAAGTAGAGGAAATCAACCTGCTACGTTCTTCGCAAGGTACAACCCTGCGAATAGCCCCAGAGTGCAATGACCTCAGGTGTCGCTTCATAGTAGTGGTCCCAAAGCTGTAGTTACCGTGCTTCCCGCGACTGAGTATCATTTTGCACTCATTGCAGGTAACATGGTTCGCACGGGCCTTAGGACCATTCCCATGAATGGTAAATAACCGCCACACCCAAGACTCACGCCTAGTGCGGGTAGTAGGGATTTCCTCTACCTCATTCTCATCATCCTCTTCTTCCTCCTCTGCATCCTCAGTCCTGTTCCCCTCTTCAGGCCCTTGGGGAGGTGGTGGTGGTGGAGGGGGTGGTGGTGGTGCTGAAGCAGGTGTAGCACCAAGTGGCAGTTCAGCAGCCAAGGATGCCATGTCGATGATGGTGTAGTCTGCAGGTGGCAGCAAAAATCACTGTGTTCTGAAGAATAGCCAGAAACACAATGGGAATAAGCTCTTGGGCGTGGTCTTTTAAAGGGTGCTTGTGCGCGGTCCGCGGACATGCGCACTGCGCGCGGACAGATCGAACACAAAAAAAGGATCGGAAAGTTTCAAAAGGTATATAGAAACTCAAGATTGCTATGTGGGACTTGTGGCATGGTGAGATTTTATTGAAAAATATTATGGATTAACTGAAAATGTACTTTTAAATTGTTCGGGGACACGAACAGTGTCCGCATTTCAGGACACACGATGAGCGTGGGCGCGGTCATATGATCTGTTTGCGAACTAGTCTGCGAAGGAAGCGCCTGTCCGCAGGACACCAAGTGCACGGAGATTGGTTAGCGCATGCGCATTGATGTCCTACGGACACTGTTCGGGTTCTGAAGTAATTAAAAGTGCGTCACACGTGAAACGAACATTTCAGGACACAGCGTGTGTTCTTAGAACAGTTTAAACTTGGTAGCGAACCGAAAGGACAGATATAGTGTTCTTCAGGACACGTGTAATTTAGTTTATGTACAAACATTTCAGGACACCAATTGTGTTCTTAGAACACTTTCAATTGTGTAGCGAACACTACGAACAGTTGTACTGTTGTTCAGGACACATCATTTTCGTTTATTTACGAACATTTCAGGACACCAATTGTGTTCTTAGGACAGTTTTAAGTTGATAGCGAACATTACGGACAGATAGTGTTCTTTAGAACACTTTAATTTTTGTTTCTTTACGAACATTTCAGGACACTACGAGTGTTCTTAGAACATTTTGAACTTGCATGAGAACATTACGGACAGATGTAGTGTCCTCAGGACAGTTACATTTTCGTTTCTTAACGAACATTTACGAACAACCGCGGTGTCCGTGGACACCTAAATTGGTTTTATTACAAGGAACTGAAAGTAATTACAACACAATATAAGAAAAGTTACTTTATTTCATATATATATATACAATTATGACTGGGAAGGTGGGGCAGAAACGGAAACAAAAACAGGAGAATTAGGGATTTCTAGATAATTGGGTTCAGGTGAAGAAAGGAAGGAAATCTCATCGAAACGCTTTGGTCCATAGACAGGTTTTGGGGTTAACTGCGTGGGATAGGGTGAGGGGGACAAGTGCAGGTTGTGTGGAAATCGAAATAATATTGTACCTCCTATCGCATTGTTTGAATGTATGTTGGCCTACGCCAAGTTGTCTAACAACATTGTGTACATAGATTCCGTGGCAAAGTCTTGACCTTAATGTATTGTGCAAATCGCCATCTTGGATTAAGCCGCCATTTTAGGTACTCTTGCAGTGTGGAAGTCACCCTGAACAACAAAATGGAGGCCGAATGACATTTCGAGTGGGATTCTGGCCGTTGTGACCTCCGCACACATGAATAAGTAATATGCCCGCAGGGCACTTGTTGGGGTCGCGAACTGAGACCTTGTCCTATCCCTGACCTATGTGTAAATGAACAACTGTATCAGCGGAACTGATCAAATTGCATACATTATGGGATTGACCTGGCAACGAACCCTAGGCCTGGTCCAAAGAATGGTTAACCCGCGAGGGGGTTGGCCAAGGCTGGATACAAAAGTATAAAAACCCGAGTATCCCAATGTACGGTCTCTCACACTAACACGGTGAACTACCGTTGATGGTTCGTCCTGTTACTCTGAGGGCCGAATAGCTATCCGTATGTCAATTGACTTTTGGTAATTGTTGTAACTTTGAATAAAGCGCTTTGTATGTCCTTTGTAACCTGTGTTGGTGTGTTTCCTTTGGGCTTCCCGGCCTCATATCAATTTTTCTGTTTCCACAGTTGGCGCCCGAACAGGGACCCTCAAGATTGATGCCGGATCATTGAAGGTTGACGCAGACTATTGAACCGGGATCGGACGGTGTGATTCTGCGGGCCCGACCGATCGAGACGTGATACCTCGGCAGCGCTGCACGATCCGATCCTTGGACGATAGTCGTGTGGTCTGACACAGCATCTTGACGAGGGTCCAATTTTGAGGCGGGCAGATTTGCCGAAACCACCAAACGCAAGGTAAAATTCGTTAGGTAAGTTCTTTGTAAACCGTACGGTCCTCCTTAGGTTTGGTCAGGTGCAGTCGTGACCCGGCTCTTAATTTAACCCTGACACTTTGAATTTGGCGTATTGTATCTGCAGACACAATTATTGGACCAGGTAACACCAATTTTTTGAGAAATGCCTGGGAAATTGTCTAGCTGTTTTAGGGCTCTGTTCCGCAGCGATCGGCAATCCTTGGAATTTAGCCGCCCGGCACCACAGGAGGGGTCGCCGGCGTGTACTATGTACAGTAAGTATGGCATTGGAAGTATAGTATTTAATGATATTTGGCACAGACAGACCAGACATGCCTCCGAATTTCAGTGGCCAATCAACGGTAGTTTTGAGATCCCCCGTATTGAATACTTAGAATCGATCGTGTTAAAGAAAAAGGCTAGACCAGCAGCCTTTGATGTGTTACAAAATTGGAAGAAAGAAGCATTGCAGCAGCTTAAAAGTAGGGATAAACATGCACGTCGTCATAAAACAAACACTGAAAAAGCATTATTGTATGATAAAGAAAATCGGTCAGAATCAGATAAAAATATGGATAGAGCCTTTTCACTCGGGATCCAGAAAATGTATCCCTCTAAAGATTTCCATGTGTCTGAGGAATTTATTGAGAAATTATTAAATGAACGCAGGCCCGATGCCTCAGCGCCACCTCTGTATGCTCCTGTTTTGGGCACTCTGCCCATTCCTGCTGTTGTTCCTGTTGCTATTCCTGTTCCCCCTGTACAGCCTATTGTTCCTAGTCCTTTGGTTGTCGTTCCTCCGCCCATCGCACCGCCCCTTCCCCCTGCACCTGCACCTTTGTTAAATTTACCTATACCTCCGCTCCCGAGTGGCCCCGTATTGATTGGAGTCGATCCAGGTGCAGGGTCAAAGATTCTGACTCGTAGTACTGTTTCTGCAGATAGGAAACAGGAATTGTTTGCATGGGCTAAGCATTGCATGGAGAAAGGTGATCAAGCTAATGTTTTTTCTACATTATCTAATTTGAATAGTTTTCCCGAGAAAAATGTTTTTATCGAAGGTTTGGGGACTCATTTGTGTGTGATGTGGGGTAAAGTAAAAAATTCGGATCTTCCACAAGGGGTGAGAGATCTGAATGCTTTGGCACTTTCGAGGGACACAGTGCAGAAAGTATATGGACATGTTGAAAGATTGTTTGAGTTTAGGAAAGACTTTGAAAAATCACGAGATGAGGATGATGAGGACGATAGAATATATGTACAGAAACGGCTCCTTCCGTGCCTAAGAACAGCACCTGAGGAAGTACGAATTTGTACCAAAGATGCGGTTCGATGGATCTCAGATTCATCGATACCGCCAGACGAAGTGTATGACACGTATAGTCAGTATACAGTAGAGATGCAAAGAAAAGTAATTCAGGTGATGGTACAGCACCTGCAAGAGGAATGTGTAAGGAAGAGGGTTAGTTGCCCCATAGAATTATTGGGGATTTGTAAAAGGGCTTTTTCGCCCGACACTTCTACAGCTGCCTTAGCGCTCGACCTGGCTCTATTGCTTAGTAAGCGGCCGGAGGTACCTATATCTCAGTTGCCTATGAGAGAGGTTCCTCCGACCTTTGTCCCAAAAGTTGAGATCCCCGCCAACGCGGCGACTGGTGCCCCCGCGGTGGATATCCCTGCACATTATGTATCGCAATTCGTTCGCGTCCCGTTTTCACGACAGGAAGTGAACACAATTAGACAATCAGTTCCCGATATTAGGAAAAACCCGACGGGGTTTTACAAAGAAATAGAGTCCGTTCTACAGTCCTCTGTGTTCACCTTGAGTGACATTGACTTGTTATTTCCTGTACTCCTACCCGTAGATGTATGGAAACAGGTTCGGACAATAGACGATGTGCCGGGGCTGGGAGATACGTGGGCAAATATGATTAGAATTGATGGAGAAAGACCAGCTGGTGAGAAACCGCCACAGGTAATACTTACTTTACCTGATAGGATTGTCGCTAAACTAAAAACTATAATTCCAGAAAAAAGGATTATTTGGGACAAGCTTACGGCCTGTGTTCAAGGGAAAACTGAAGGCGCCACTGAATTTTTCAGTAGATTCGAGCAGGTATTTTCTGACTTCAGTGGACAGGATTTAGGTACAGAGTCGGGGAAGAGGTTGTTTGTGGACAAATTTGTACGTGGATTGTTACCTGACATCCAGTCACAAATTATGTCCTCTGAGAGCGCTTGGCAGGCAAAATCTCAATCTGAGGTTTTGCACATGGCTCAGTATTATGAGAATCGTGTTAATAATGAGAAGGAAAAAATTGAAAAGAGAAAGGGAGATTTGAAAACCAAAGTATTATTACAGCAAATTATTAGAAACCCCAGAGGAGGCACGACACAGACTAGAGGTCAGTACGTTCCAAAAGGAAATGCTCCTCTGAGTACTGCGAATATTAATCAATGCGCTTATTGCCGCCAGGAAGGTCATTGACGAGCACAGTGCCCTGTCCTTCGCCAGAGGTCAAACAGTGCGTTTGGGGGTATGGGTAGACGACCTATTTGGAAACTTTGCCTATTCCCGTTACTCAAAAAGGCCCCTACGTTGAATTATTAGTGGGGAATAGGAAACACCAGTTTTTGATTGACACTGGAGCACAGAAGTGCTCCATTGATCATTCTCGGGTTCCAAACATCCCTCTGTCAGGGCAAACAAATGTTTCCGTAGGGTTTTCTGGTGTACCAACTCTCTGTCCGGTTTCTATGCCGGTATCCGTTTCTTTGGGTCCCTTTATAGACCATTGTCCTTTTCTTCTCACTTCAAACTGTGGAGAGAATTTGCTGGGGTTGAATTTGTTAAAGAAATTGAACGCAGTAATTCATTGTTCTTCGGATGGAGTACGGCTAACGGTTTCACCACAGCAACTTCCTAATTCTCAGTTCTTGATTCGACCTTTACCTCCCGAGTTCAGCATTGTCCCGGAATGTTTGTGGGCGGTGGACGACAATGATGTCGGAGTGTTACAGATTAAGCCCGTTAAAATAGTCCTGAAACATGGGGTGAAACTGCCACGCATCCCGCAGTATAAAATATCAGTAGAAGGTGAACGTGCTTTGAAATGCATTGTCTCCGATTTTGTACATCGTGGGGTGATCGAGGAGATTACAGGTAGTTTGTGTAACAGTCCGATCTTACCTGTATATAAGAAAGGCGACAATGCAATTCAATACCGATTTATAATTGATCTTTGTGCTATTAACCGAGTGGTCGCCCCACAATTTCCAATTGTGCCTGATGTGACGACGATATTAACAGTGATCCCTGCTTCGGCTACGCACTTCAGCGTTGTGGATCTAAAAAACGATTTCTTTAGTATCCCTATACATAAAGAAAGCAGATATTTGTTTGCGTTCACCTTGGGGGGACGCTCATTTACATTTACAAGGGCACCTCAAGGGTATACTGAAAGTCCCAGCATTTATAGTAGAGCTTTAAAAGAGCAGCTCGACACTCTTGAATTGCCACCTACTTGCACGCTGCTTCAATATGTTGACGATTTACTTTTGGCCGCAGATTCTGAGAAGGCCTGTAAAGAAGGCACTATACTGTTGCTTGTTCATCTAGCTAAAAATGGTCACAAAGCTTCGCTTAAAAAATGTCAATATTGTTGTCAGGAGGTTGCCTATCTAGGCTACCTCCTGTCAAAGGAGGGGAGAAGATTGACACCTGAAAGAATAAAACACATTTCTGGCATGTCTGTTCCAAAAACACAGAAGGAAGTCAGAGCCCTGATAGGGATGGCGTCCTACTGTAGGTTGTGGATCCCGAATTTCGCACTAGTGGTAAAACCGATGTTGGCTTTGACGAAGAAGGGCATTTCTCTGCCACTGCCATGGGAATCGGAACATCAACGATCATTTGAGCTTCTCAAAACCGCGCTATGTTTGGCACCGGTTCTGGGTACTCCAAATTATGACAAGGCCTTTGTGTTGTTTGTGCATGAAGGTGATGGATGTGTTTTGGCTGTGTTAACACAGGAACACGGAGGGAAGAATAGGCCGTGCGGCTACTACTCCTCCGCCCTTGATCCTGTCGCATGCGCTTTGCCAAGATGTTTGCGCGCTGTTGCTGCTGCTGCTGCGTCTGTAAAACAGAGTGAGGGAATGGTCCTAGGCCATGATTTGATTTTGATGGTACCTCACTCTGTTGGTATCCTATTGAACAAAACCCAAACGCAACACCTCACCTCTGCACGGTTAACAAGGTATGAACTAATTCTGTTTGCCCCTCATATTCAAATTAAGAGGTGTTGTGTTCTCAATCCAGCTGAACTCTTACCTTTCCCGCAAAACACTGTTTGCGGTGACGAAGAATCACATGACTGCCTGTATACCACCGAGCAAGAAACGAAGGGCAGGATAGAGCTCATAGATACTCCTTTGGATAATGCAGAAGGGGAGCTGTTTTGTGATGGCTCCTGCTTCAAACTTTCGAAAGGTACATCTACAGCTGCTTATGCAGTTACTACATTGAGCAAAATTGTTGAAACTAAGAGAATTTCGCATAACTCCGCGCAGGCCGCAGAGATTATAGCATTCACCCGAGCTTGTGAACTTTCCCAAGGGCGAAGAGTAAATATATATACCGATAGCCAGTATGCATTTGGGGTGGCTCACAACTTCGGAAAACTTTGGTCGGAAAGAGGGTTCCTGACCTCACATGGGACCAAGATTCAGCATGGCCCTTTGATAGTGCAATTACTTTCGGCTCTCTCACTCCCTAAATGGTTAGCGATCATGAAATGTGCAGCACATCGCAAGGTCATAGATGATGTGGGCAGAGCAAACGCTTTTGCGGATTTGATAGCCAGACAAACGGCCACAGACCTTAGCACGGACATGTATACCTCGAGGGAAATGAGAGACGTTTGCATAATGGATGAAGGTATTGGGTCTGTGCGAGATGTTCAGACTGATGCCACGATGGAAGAATCTAGAAAGTGGGCTGAAGGAATGGGGAAACTGGATGACGAAGGGTGTTGGGTGGATACATCCAAAGGGAAATGGTTGCTTCCTGATTCTTATGTATTGGCGATGGTTACGATGGCACACGGTCCTACGCATGTGTGTGCCCAGCAGATCACGAAAATGTTAGAACAGGTTTGGGTAAATGACAAAATTCTGGAAACTGCAAAGAGGCACGTCCAGAACTGCATGATCTGCCTACAGCACAATGTGGGAAAGGGGACAGTGACTCCAATGGGAAGTTTTGGGCCCCCCTCTGTCCCTTTTGAGGTTATACATTTTGATTTTATTGAAATGGAGCGATGTAATAATCTGAAATATGTTCTTGTAATTATTTGTGCCTTTAGTAAATGGGTCGAGGCTTTCCCCGTCAGAGATGCTACCGCCATGACCACTGCAAAGATTATGGTAAAATAATTCTTTCCTCGATTTGGGCTCCCGAGGATAATCTGGTTGGACAATGGTCCTCACTTTATCGCAGCAGTAATTTTGCAAATATGTAGAGCCCTAGGTATTGAGAAACGATTTCATTCAGCTAGGCATCCTCAAAGTGCTGGGTTGGTAGAAAGACACAACGGTATTTTAAAGAATAAACTTGCAAAAACATGTGCTGATACCAAACTAAAATGGCCAGATGCTTTGCCTATTGTGTTATTAGCTATGCGTACCACACTTCAGACTAGAACTGGGCTTTCTCCATTTGAAGTAGTAATTAGGAGGCCTGCTAACATTTGGGGTCTCCCGAAACCTAAAGCCCTGAGGAAGGCGGAGAATGTATTGCTTGTAGACTACTGTAACCAGTTAACTAAAAATTTGTATTTCATCTACCACCAGGTGCACTCAGCTTTACCTCTACGGTCCACGGGCCCAGGACACGAAATACAGCCTGGAAGTTGGGTACTCGTGAAGGCCTACGAGAGGTCTTCCTGTCTCGCGCCTCGCTGGCGGGGACCCCACCAGGTATTATTGGTCACCAGGACAGCAGTGCGGGTGGCTGGAAAGAAGAACTGGATTCACACGACGCACGTCAAGAAACTTCCTCACCCGACGCCACACGCTACAGAAGAAGCAGATCCCCTCGCTGATGCTACAGTCTCTGATCTTGGAGTAGCAAACAGCGCTGTGAGTGCGTCGGAGAAGGTCTCTGAGCCTGAGGAGCTTGGGGAACAGTCCATCTCGTCTCCACACTCTCTTGAAAAATCACTTCCGGAAAACACTGTTTCGAGCTCTGCGACTTCCGTCGCCACCGACACGTCGCTTCCCTCAGGAAGTGACGATACTTTGCTTCTGGACCAGACAAATTTGGGTACCATCAGGTACAACCTTCGACCACGGAAATAGAACTACGGCACGAGTGTCGTGCATCTGGAAAAGGAAGTGATCGGAAAATTGTTTTGTTTTGTTGAACAAAAAGGGATTCTGCTGGCTAGGGTTGGGAAGGACTAAGATATCACGCGACCGTAGTGTCGCCAGCAACAAACATTGGGGCCGTCGATCAAGGAACTACGATGCCTGCCACCTTCACCGCTGCTCCCCGCACTGGACTTTTAGATAAGGGGGTGACCAAATCGAACAATGAACAATGTGCCTGGGCCCCGAAAATGTACTGTTGTGTTTTGATTTTGATTATTGTTATTTTTGCAACTGCTGCTGTAGGACTTTGGTATTTCGAAGAAGTCTATCCTTTGAAACCTTTATTACCGACCAAGATCGTACCAACTGTTCACACTCTGTCCCCTAGAGACTCCCAACATAGACAGAAGTATCATAATAACACTCAGATGATAGTAATGAATGCTACTCATGCCATTTTTAATAAGAGTAATTGTTGGATTTGTACTCACTTACCGCAACATGGGAACAAGGGACTGGGATGGTAGATACATCCTCTACCTTTAACGACTTCTTGCTATGCCTCTCTTAGAGCACTATTCTTTGGCCGATGGAATGATAGCATCTCAGGGAACTTTGATGGAACTAATTTAAATGATTTCGAGAAACGTGAATTGACTCCCCTGGGATGCTCGCTTTTCGCAAATAGAAGTAAACCTAACGTTGCTTCTATTAGGCCGTCTGACAAACTATCTCTTCCTTTTCAAACTCTGATTTCCTTTAAAATGGCTCCGATAGGCAATAAGGACGCTGTACCTCCTTCTTATTCTGTAAATCATAGTCCCGATTCGGTTCCCTTCTGTGTACAGAGAAATGGCACTAGGCCAATGGGAGATTTTGAAACTTGTAAAAATATTGTAAATTTGACTGGGGAAAACAGGCCTCTGTATGTAGGAGGGCCTGTTTATTTTGTTTGTGGTAGTTTAGCATTTCCCTGGTTGCCCAAGGATTGGCAGGGGACCTGTTATTTAGGAATATTGTTACCCGGGGTATTTGTAGCTAGTACCTTGGAGGTTTCTAAGGCTCGCCCACGGCGAGACAACAATGGAGATACCCCTGGGCAAGTATTGGGGCACATAGCTAAATCGGTTGTGCCCTTTTGGGGACAAATAGCAAACTCAGAGAACATTAGGGGATTAGCAAGGGTATTGGAGAGAACGATCAACCGGACCACGGACATACTCTACAATATGACCTTAGAGCAAAAGGCGATAAGATTGGTAGCACTTCAAAATCGGATGGCATTAGATGTCATCTTGGCAGAAAGAGGTGGAGTATACAAATTAGTGGGGTCCGCTTGTTGTGTTTTCGCACCAGACTCCTCACCAACCATTTTTAAAGCAATTCAGAACTTGCATACTCTCAGTTCTGAAGTCCATATCCCTGTAGGAGACTGGAACCTTAGTACTTGGTTTTGGGATTCTCTGCGATCTTGGGGTTGGAAGGTGCTTTCCGTCATTCTGGTTATTTTAGGGATTCTGTTATTCCTTTGTTGTTGTTTTCAATGCCTCCCAAGTATATGTGGAATGATAGGGGGGTGTTGTGCTCAAGCAGTGAGCGCAATAGGGCATAAAATATATACCCCAGATACAGCATCTAAAGAATTCATGTTACAAGAGGTTCTTATGAACAACCTTATGGCTATAGACATTACAGACAATGATGCGGAACCTATTAATGATAATTTCGAAAGCATTAGGGATGATGTTTAGCACTTGGCATAGGCCAAAAGGAGGGTCTGTGGAAATCGAAATAATATTGTACCTCCATTGTACCTCCTATCGCATTGTTTGAATGTATGTTGGCCTACGCCAAGTTGTCTAAAAACATTGTGTACATAGATTCTGCGGCAAGGTCTTGACCTTAATGTATTGTGCAAATCGCCATCTTGGATTAAGCCGCCATTTTAGGTACTCTTGCAGTGTGGAAGTCACCCTGAACAACAAAATGGAGGCCGAATGACATTTCGAGTGGGATTCTGGCCGTTGTGACCTCCGCACACATGAATAAGTAATATGCCCGCAGGCCACTTGTTGGGGTCGCGAACTGAGACCTTGTCCTATCCCTGACCTATGTGTAAATGAACAACTATCAGCGGAACTGATCAAATTGCATACATTATGGGATTGACCTGGCAACGAACCCTAGGCCTGGTCCAAAGAATGGTTAACCCGCGAGGGGGTTGGCCAAGGCTGGATACAAAAGTATAAAAACCTGAGTATCCCAATGTACGGTCTCTCACACTAACACGGCGAACTACCATTGATGGTTCGTCCTGTTACTCTGAGGGCCGAATAGCTATCCGTATGTCAATTGACTTTTGGTAATTGTTGTAACTTTGAATAAAGCGCTTTGTATGTCCTTTGTAACCTGTGTTGGTGTGTTTCCTTTGGGCTTCCCGGCCTCATATCAATTTTTCTGTTTCCACAGTTGGACAATGGTGTGCTGTTGGGGGTTTCACATAATTTTCCACAAAGTTTTTCAAATCCATAAAATTTTGCATAAGGTCGTCCATTTTTTGATGAATCTGCTGTAGAGTGATATCCTCTGATTGTTGTTGTGAGATGCTTGGAATTTTTGTATGGTCTGTAATAAAAAAAAAATGTATATGTTAAATGTATACAAAATAATATTTATTAATTGGTTTATATAGTAAAGTGTGTACCATTAGGTGGACTATTTTCTAACATTTCCTCTCGTGGGAAATGCTCCTCTAGCCAGTAGAGAGTACTACACATTTCTGTGAGAAAACAAAAAAGTAATATGTTTTTTTTTTCTAATATAGAAAGTTTATAAATATATGAGTAAAAAGAAGTGCACTTACTATGTCTGGTGAGATATGTAATCAGTAGTGTATACGTCTGGTCTTGCTGTTGGTTGTGGAGCGTCTGTGAGGTAATTATGGTGGAAGCCACTTTATCTTCTTTTGGTATATTCCTTTTTAAAACATATTGTATTTACATGAATGGTTAGTGTGTTACATATATGGGTAACATTTTTTAAGTATTATTACATATACTTTGTATGTGTGCTGCTTTGTGAATTTGTTAAATGTTCCTATGTTATGATATAACTATTACACATACCTCCCCAGAGTTTTTAGGTGGTGGTACTGTTCTCCGAACATGTCCGCGAACATTAAATAAGTTCGCGGACATCAAGTTCATAAGAAGAGATCTAGTCAGTTCCATATGACATGTATATAAAGTCAAAGTCATTATTGTTAAGTTGTGCTACTAAAAAACTATGAAATTCAGTGAAAAAACGTTGTTAAAGGGACGTTATGTTTCCAAGTAAAACCGAAAAACCCTTGAAATTCGCCAGTTATGGTAAGCTAAGCAACCATAACTCGCGCCGCCACCGTGCACTGCTAAGACTAACACCCAGGACATCAAAGAGGACATCACAAATGTCATTGATGACTTATTTATATATAAATACAAATTATATTATATCTCACTTTCTGCAAGTAGGTTTAGTAAAATTGCTAACAATTTTATAAATGAACATTATATTGAAAAACTGATTTAAATAACAGTTTCAAAGGGAAGGGGTATCTAGCGTGTAATATAGATAACATAAATGCTCTATGGTTAAGTCAACTACACTAACCATTTTGGTAACTACGAACATGGTTTTGCATCAGCAAATTTTAAATAGAAATTCCCACAGTGTCAATAGTGCATACACCTATGAAGCATTTCACTACATTGTTTTTTAAAGAAAAGTTTAAATAAAATTATAAATAAAATAACTACATACAATGAAGCTATGAAGCTGTGTTTCAATTCTGTACTAACATTATTTATATTAAATTATGTTAAATTGGCAGAATAATGTATGCAACCCTAAACAGGAAACCTATACATATAACCTAAGTATGTCTTCAGTTTTAGAAATAAATGTATGAAGACATTCCAACATTGTAACATTATTTTGTGTATTCCTCTTTATAAAGTCTAGTCATACCAATATTTCTAATAATAGGTTAACAATAAAAACGTGTGTGTTTACATATATTAACACTTACCAAAATCTACACTACGAACCTAACACATGTCATATCCATACTTCTTGTGAAATATGTGTGCCTCCTTTGTTTGGCCACTACACACATACAAAGTTAATGACAGTTCAAAATCTACACATCCTTGATATTTTTAAAAATTGGGAATATTTTTTAGAAGGTCTATTTGCACAGATAGTTGTGTGCAGTATGGAATAGGTTTTTGGCCACCTACACACATAAGAAGTTAAAAAAAAAGTGCAATGACACAACACACAAAATGACTTTTCTGAAAACGTCCACACTGCAAACAAATTGCAATTGAACAAATTAACACTAAACTAGGCTATTTACAGTGTTTAATTGAATTTGAATACTTCTTAAAAACATTATGTGCATCCTTATATTGGCCACCTACACACATAACAAGTGTGACACAATATATACATCCTTCCCTAATAGTTAGATGTCATTTATTTTAGAAACATTATACATTACTTTATTTTGTATCTACATCCTACTGTTTACTCGTTTTCAGATGTAACCAGTCATAGGATTCTACACTCCCAAACACCCAAATATCGTACATGGAACCACTTATGTCATCTACACTTGTATATATTAAAATATACATGGTTTTACACAATAAAAGAGAAGTAGAAGATTGCAGAATGTTGTTTTCTCTTATAATACTTGTGTTGGGAAATTTCCTACAGTGAAGATGGATCAGTTTTGTCAAACGGAAAATCCACCCCATCATTAACAACTCAAAATATGGGTAAAGTGGATAACTCTTGCCAGACAGATTCTCTATTGGAAGGAATTGACAACATTTCACAAGCCACACAGGAAAAACCTGATTTTCTGGGCCTTAAAAAGTCCACTTAGCCCCATGTTGTCACCTCCATCCTACCCATGGAACCAAATATACAACTGCCACCTGTTAGGATCCTTCCTCTGGTTCAGGTAGGTACATCTAAATCAGTGTTTGCCTATCAATCTGTAAAGTGTGGAATCCTCCCAACTTTTTCTAGATGTCTGTGAATAAGGAAATCATGAATGCCAGCACCGGTGGTTAAGAAATCAAATGATTTTGTCATGGATCACGCAAATTTTGTTATTACCAATGTTGAGAAACCATGTGGGAAAGAATCGCGAGAGGCCCTACATAATCAAGTACTGATATGGCTTCGCAAAGGGACCAGACCGGCTGTGGTTAGAAGTTCTGACATGACGGTTCCATGTAAATTGGAGATAGACAATTGGTGTACCAGGAAAACAGGGACTGTCTCTTGGTAGGATGTGGGTCAGGCAACTTATCATACTTTTGAAGTACTTGCCGGCATCTACCTAACTCTAGTTAACTAGATCCAAGATTACATTTTTGATGTAAATAACTTCCTTTATTATGAAGACCTGATTTTATGTTCATGTTTTGTTTGCCTTACATCTTTGTATCTGTGTAGTGCCCCAGTGCCTGTGGAAATTCAGTGCTTCAGAAAGGAAAAAATAATAAATAATAATAGTGGCACTGAACTACCGGCAGGTCTGACATTCTGGGAGTTCAGGCCCCTACCAGCATGTTTTTCACTTTAGCACTGTCACTGTTGTTAACGGTGCCAGTGCTTCAGGTTTCCCATTCCCATAGATTCCGTATGGACTCCAGGGGCTTTGCAAATACCCATACTGCCACCTCCAGTAATATCCCAGTAGCCCCGGGATGTCAGGTGGCAGTAACAGTGTTACAGGGTTGCCGGTAACCTGCCGCCTACTGGTGGGTTTTACCAGCAACCTCTTAATGAGGCCCTTAAGTCTGCAGATTGCCTCATATTAATGGTAAATTCCTGGAATATTTTAACAATTCCAAATGTTAAAATTATCAACGTTCCCTATAGTTTTTTCTACTATCCTTAGATTACAGCATCTTAAAAACGGATTGTCCTTTCACAGGAGTTAATTATAATAGGTCTCCAGAAACAAGTACATGGTTACTTCCAAACAAAAATTCATAGTCAGTATTCAAAACCTCTTTCATTTGCAAGTTAATAAAAACTATCATTAAGTTAGACACCATGCTTACTTCATCTCCAATCAAGACATTAACATTTCTTAGACCTTTTCCTACTTCTTGTGCTGCACTTGATACAACTGTTCGATACCCTAGTTTTGTAAAAGTATATTTTGAATGAATACCACCTGATAGTAAATAATTAGCCTAAGCACATTCGCATTGCACTATAAATTGCATTGAATAAACCTGAAGCAGGCTGACTACGCCGCCATTCTGAGTTATCCACCATTTTGATCACCTCTTGCTTTCTGTCCCATGTTTAGGATTGTGTTTTTGGCTCCAGCAGAGCAAAATGAACTTTGTACTGTTTCCATGATGTCAACATAGATAAGAATGTTGAAGCTGCTAAAGTGGATTGTTTGTCCTACACTGAGAAACCATGGAGTTAAACAAAAGCCGTACTAATCAGTAATATTGATAGCATCTGTTCCAATAGTGCCTTCCCCGTTCAAACAGCAAAGTGGAATGATGAATAGTTGAATGTGCTCTTCTTGCAGAAATGTTTGTTTTTGCTTCTTGAAACTAAGCTATCTTTAAGCTCAAGAACAAATGCTAGACAAATATAAGCGAGTAAAATAAGGACTGTTACCTTTTTGTTCTATATTTGGAAAACATATGGAGTGTTTAAAGGAAAACACCAAACTATTCAATGATGTTTAAACATGACTTATTTATGTGGATAGGCCATGAACCCTAGGTAAATGTATGACATGAAGAGGGGCTGGACAATGAGTCCGGGATTGTGGAAAATCTGTATAAATGTACGTGTATTTGAAATGTCCAGCACTCTCTCATCTCACGGTGTCTGCTTGCACACATTGCGGGGGGTTGAGAGACCAGACAGCTGCCTGTTAATAAATGTACATGGTGCCTTTGGACTCGTGACTGGCGTATTTCTATTATGTGGTATTAAGCCTCAATAACCTTTCATCTTTCAGTTTGGTGTCATGCTCCATGGTAGCATCAACAGTTGATGTAAAGTAAAACCTCCTACATTGAATGCTGCTAAACCTGTTGGAGTAGTTACAATACATGATATAGAGCAATTATTTACATTTTAGATTATGGCTCTTATTGCAAGAATTAAAAATGATTGATCTGTTCCTGCTTGTCCACTAACATGCAGGAACATTCATGCTTGTTATGCTGTAAACCATGTAAGAACCTATTTTTGTTTCATAATGCACCTCTTGTTGGTCTATATTAAGCTTACTATTTCATCATAATGTGCATCAGGAACTTTAGTTTGTTGCATTGCACTTTCTATATCTTCTATGGCAAGCTCAACATCAGTTTGAATAATGGCCTCACCAAGCACATGTTGGCTACCTGGTGCAGAGTCTTGACTGCCCTCAGGAGTCTCTTTTGCCAATTCAGCTGCCAAACATTCTTCTTGATGTAGTTCTTTCTCCGGTAATACCCAGTACGGCTCACATTTTGAATATCTAATTATAATGTTTTGAGCAAAAAATGATTCTTCATAAGTTTCAAAACGTCTGAGCAAATCATTCTCTGCATGCCATGGAAAGAAGAACTGCAAAAGACACACATTAAATAATTCCATTTCCTCTTCAGTTTGGCAAGACAGTTTTCATGTGGTTTATCAGAGTTGTATTTGCATGTCTCACTAGACAACCAGTAAATCCATGTACGTTGAACCATACTCTGTCACATCTTGCTTCAATATTTAAATATGAGCATCTGCTACTTCATATAAACATAGAAAGATCAATCTGGATAATATGTATCAATAAAGTTGTTTTTTAGAATCTCTGTACTGTTAGCTACTGTTTCAGCTAACTGAAGAATTTCACTCAAAGGCTTCAGTACCCGATTTCTAGTACTAACTGTGCCAAGACTTAACCAAAGTACATTAATGCTACATGCATACAGATATAAAACTAGTTAGCCAATCTTCAGCTTTGCAGTTACCACACTCTCTATGTGAGAGCATCTTCAGATCAAAGCTAATAAGTTTCAGACTAAGACTTTTATCTGCCTATAAGTCTACCCATACTTCAGCTGCATTGCTCTTTTCAGCTTTTGTCATATATGCTGTACCATAATGAGCAACAGCTGTTGTATTATCAGCCATATCCTGTAGAGTTTTTGCATTCCAAAACAGAGCAATGACAGGATTGAAACCATTAATTAATTGACATTCTTTATCTCTTTTTAAAATATAGGTATTTCTCCATGACTTACCAGTAACATGGTGTCGAACAGATGAAATCAAACTACGAACTCAACCAACTGGTGTCACAGGCTTTATAAATCCAAATCTGCACTGAGTGTAGTGCTTGTCTTTACTGCACACTAACACATTGTCTACATACTGAATTACGGTGATGGGTACCTGAATGTTAACTAAGTCTTCATGCAGTATACTGTTAAGTATGCTGGGACTCTCGCAGTACCCTTGGGCCAAACAAGTATGTTCATAGCGCTTTCTGCCATGAGTAAATGCTGTGGGATACTGTGAGTCTGGATGCAGGGGGACTGAAAAGAAGGCATTCATTAAATTGACCACCGTGAAATGGGTTGCTTCCTTGGGGATACTGCACAAAATGGAGGCCGGGTTGGAACTAGTGGAAATTCTTTCTGCACTATGTCATTGAGGGAGCAGAGATCTTGGATCATCCTCCAAATCCTCCCGTTGCCTTTTATGGGGGTATATGGCCATATTGCATGGTAAAATAGAGGGTACTATCATCCCTTGGTGTATTAGGGCTTTTATCATGTCTCTGATCCCCTCTTCTGCCTCACTGGATAATGGGTATTGCCTCACCCGAGGCAACAATGTCCTGCCCTTTAGTGTGATTCTTATTGGAGTCACTTCTTTCAGCATCCCTAGATCATGTGCGTTGGTTGTCCATAAATGTGTGGGGACCTGTTGTAAGTCTTCTTGGCCGAAAGGGCATGGCATGACAACACATCTGAGGGGGATCTGGACCCTTCGGTACTGTACAATGATCTCACAGGGGATGCATATGTTGAGTATTATTTCCCCATCATCATTGTTGTCTTCAAAAGTTTCGGCATCTGTCAACTCCTTGAGAGGAACAGTGGGATCATTTCATAAAACTGTGCGCCCCTGGCATCCTTGAGTACCTCTACCTAGCACCACAATTCTCTTGGCAGACACTAGCAGCCACTCTAGATCTAGGGATAGTATAGTGCCTGCCACTAACTCTGGGGACACCAGGGGCTGAAAAATGATATCAGATGGTACTCTCCTGCATGTTTTTGTAAACTGGGGTACCGCCTTTGCAAGCACTGTAATGGGGAAAGACCATATGCAAATAAGGCGTAGGTGATGGCTGGAAGGTTTAGAATTCATCTCAACCTCTAGCAACCCTCCCGAGCCTCGTTCTTTGCCTGCCAAGCTATTATAGAAAGGTGAAAGATCACATGCAAATCAGGCTTGGTGTCCCCCCCAAAGGGCAGTCCAGCTCAAACTGCTAAGTCACATCACCTCTGTTCGAGACCACACACAACACCAAACATGTTTCAGCCTTGTTGGGCCTCATCAGTGAGAAGTAGCTTGGGTCTCTTAGCCCAGCAGGCATGGGACCCATGTCTGGGCATATCCGGCCCACTCGGGGTGACTAAAGCAAAACAAAAGAGGTGATGGCTGGAAGGCTTAGAATTAATCTCATCCTCTGGCATTGCCCTGGGCAACCCTCCAGACCATCGTTCTTCACCTGCTAAGCCATTAAAGAAAGGGAAAAGACCATATGCAAATTAGGCTTGGTCCCACCCCCAAAGGGCAATCCAGCCCAAACTGCTAAATCACATCCCTTCTGCATGAGACCACATGCATCCCCAGACATGTTTCAGCCTTGTTGGGCCTCATTAGTTAGGAGTAGCTTGGGTCTCTAGGCCCACCAGGCAGGGGCCTACATCTGGGTATCACCGTCCCACTCGGGATGACTAAAGCAAAACAAAAGAGGTGATGGCTGGAAGGTTGAGAATTAATGTCAATCTCTGACATTGCTCTGGGCAACCCTCCAGACTATCGTTCTTCGCCTGCCAACCCATTACAGAAAGGGGAAAGACCATATGCAAATCAGGCTTGGTCCCATCCCCAATTGGGCAGTCCAGCCCAAACTGCTTAGTCACATCCCTTCTGCACGAGACCGATGGCCTTTGATGTTGGCATCCACAAAGGAATTTGAGGAGTTGAGGCCAAAGGTGTGCACAATGCATGTAGCCACTGACAAAGTATGTAATTTGTAAGTGTGTTTGTGGACAAGACAGTTTGTCTCTGGCACAAATGACAACACGCTCAGAAGACAGCACTGTCCCCTACACGAATAATGAAGTAGGTGTGATATCACCAAGGTACGCTCCCATAAGACATGTTCCTCCTGTCCGCTTGCTTTTTCAGTGTAGCCACATAATGCTACTTGCACATTTGTAGATGATGTCCATAGTTTGTCTAACTAGCAAATTTGCACGCCAGATCACTATCTTATTTTCAGAAGAGATGCCTAGTTCTCTATGAAAGAAACAATGTTACCACTTTATTTTATTTTAAAATGTTTTTATTGGCATTTGCTAGCAAATGTGTAATAACTGGAGCCAAAAGAGACCACATACCTTCAACCCACCCTGCCTATTCTCCCGTAGGACATGGAGTTATCACTGGATCATACCTCACACAGATGTGTTATTGTGTTTCTGATTACCCCAATATAATGTAGTGTTAGCAATTAGCATGTAACTGGAGCATTTGCCCATGTACAAAAAAACAAATGGTGTGTGATCCCGCCCAATGTGCACATTGCATGAAGTCCACTGCCTAGTTAATCACCTACATGCATGACAGTCCCCTCTGTGCAATGTTCCTTTAACTCCAAGTGCAAACAATACAAGGTGCCCCACCATATACGAATTGTGGTAGTCAACTAAAATATGGTCCCATAGTACATTCCACCTTCTTACAGCTGGTGAAAGCTATCGGAATTCATAGGGAACCGATCTATTAACACCACGGTTGAAGTGACACAAATGTGTATAATTATTCAATTTGGCCTGGTGATGTTGGCAGTTCTAGCAGCATTGTTAATCTGTTCACATGTAGCATAGCCACTTATCAAAAACATTGCTGAGCCCTGGAGATTCAAAGCATCTGCAAAATCATGTGTGCACATGCGCGTACGTATTCTGCAATGCTGAGGATGTAGAAAACAAGTCTAATGCAAGGTGTATCATGCAATGTGTCCTTGTGCAAGACCCCTCCCAAATGACAGAAGTGTGTGCATGCAATGCAGCATGTGAATGGCTATGTCAAATAACAATATGTCCATGTATATAACGCATGTCATCATTTACGCAATACATAATCTACTTGTATGCTATTTGTGCGATATGTCAGATACATCTATCAGTTCTCCTGTATTTTTCCTTTTAGGAAGCCATAGAGAGACATACCCACATAGCTCTCCAAGCGCTATGGCTGCAATCACATGAACAGTCAGTTAGGTGACAAATATCTGGGAGGAGGGCAAGCGTTAAGAAAAATGTTACCCACAAAATGTATAAATCAATGCCTGCAGAAACACATGAGAATAAAGAAATCATTGATACCAAGTCTATCACTGCTGCTGTAGCCCGGACTGGGCTATGGAGGATAATAAGGAGCAGGAGCCGGAGAAGGATTGCACACAACTTTCTTTATTGTAACTCAGCAACTAACTGGCGTCACAGCACCAACCCTCCTCATCTTCCTCCCTTAACTGATTACGCCCACTTTACTCAAAGGGCGTGCGCCTTAAAGGCGCAGGGGTGGGTAACACCACCCCCAGAAAAATGTCCAAGCATCCGGATCAGCATTCTTCGACCCATCTCAATGACTTCTTCGTCATTCTCTGCGGTCTGGAGTGGTGATCGCTGGCATCTTCCTCGCTTGGGCGATCGACCTTGGTATATCCTTGGGTTGCGTTCGCTCGTGGCGGGAGCCACAGGTCATCTCTTGGTTCCTGCGGTTCCGGGTCCGGATCTGGTGGCGGAGGCTCGCTACCTTCCCTTTTGACATAGTGTTTGAAAAGGGAGCTGTTTCTCGTAATGGATCGGTCTTCATTTTGGGCCATCAACATTGTCCTTTTGACAGCGGTGACACACATCGGATTTGAGGCAAATCAGGAGCCCGGCCTCCTTTCCATAGACTGCTGGACCAGGAACTCATCCCCGACCTGGAAGTCTTTGGGTCGGGCCCGACTTCGGGCATCGGACTCCTGTTTTGTTTTCTCCTTCACTTCAGCATCTCTCTGAGTTACTTCCATATCTGCATCTCCTGGGGTCGAGGAGTCACTCATGATGCAAGTGTGTACGTCATACGGGACCATGAGTTCAGCGTGGGCCCTGTTGGTAGCTTTGTGTGGAGTGTTGCAGTAGTCCCGCAAGAACCGGCATTGGGCCTGCTGGGGGTTGGTGGGTGGCCTCTATGCAGGCTCGTTGAAGAGTTTTTTTTATGGACGCCATGAAGTGTTTTGCCATCCCATTCACTTGCGGCCACCATGATGTTATCTGCAGGTGCTTGAACCCCAGATGTTTCGCTAAGGCCTTGAACTCATGCCCGTTGAACGGTAGGTTGTCTGTTATTGGATTTGATCACCCTCGGGATCCCCCACTCACTGAGCACTTGGTTGAGGGTGGCGGCTACGTGGGGAAACGCAGTGGTGGTGAGCTTTTTGACAATGGGGAACCGAGAGTATTCATCGATGAGGAGGAGGAAATATTCTGCAGACTCTAGTGGTCTGTAGTGGCTGTAGGGACACCGGGGGTTGGGCCGGTGCTGTGCATTGGCAGGCCAGACAGTTCTTGACCCATTTGTCCACTAGGGAGTGCAGGAAGGGGAATCAAACATGGCAGCGCAGCTGTCTTTTTGTGTTTTCAGCCTTCTGATGTCCCTCATGGGTTGTCCGGACTACTTCGGCTCGGAGGGCTGTGAGAATGATGATTTTGCACCCTATCAGGTGTATGTTGTGGTCTTTAAAGGCTAGCTCAACCTGTACACTTGCCAGTCTTTTTGTTTCCTCCTTGCATACCCCCGGGTGTGATAGTGCTGCTTGTCGGTAATCTTTCCATTTGTTGGTGTTGGTCAGGCTGATGGCTAGGGCAGTCGTGGGATCTGCGGGGGAGGCGGCCGTGACTGCATCCAGGGAAAGGGCAGGAAGAAGAGAGGTGGCCACTACATAGTCAATGCAGGCAACATCACCCCGTTGAGTGATGGGAGGGCCTGCAGGGTGACGGGGCAAGTAGTCTGCTGGGTTGAGGTCACCTCCTGGTCGTTGTACGATATCATAATCGTATTCTTGCAGTCGGATGCCCCATTGCTCGATTCTCGGGGGCATCTTGGTCCTCGGGTTGCCAAACAACGATAGCAGAGCCTGGTGGACGGTGAGCATGGTGAATTTCTTCCAGATAATAAAGTTGTGGAAATGCTCACAGGCCCATACTGCAGCCAGGCTCTCCTTCTCAGCTTGCGAGTATTCAGACTCCAGCATGGATAGTGCTCTGCTGGCATACTCCACAATGTGTCTGAGGAAGATGTCTGGTCCACTCGTCTGTGCCACGATGGCCCCCAGGCCTACAGGGCTGGGGTCCACTGTGATTTCCGTGTGCCAGGAATGGTTGAAGTATGCCAAGCGGTGGGCCTCTGTTAGGGCTCTCTTGATGTCCTCGAATGCTGAACGTGGCCTCCTTTTGTACTAACTTCCTGAACGGTTCAGTGATTGAGGGGTGGTGCGGGATGTATCTGGCACAATACCCCGCCATCCCTCGGAAGGAACGTACCTCCCCTACTAGTGTTCGCTCCTTGAGCTTAGTGATGGTGTCCACTTTTTCCAGGTCAGGCGTAATCCCCTTGGCCGAAAATATGTGTCCAAAGAATTTCAGCTTTGACTTGCTGAGCCGACACTTGTCGATGTTGAGAGTTAGACCTGTGGCTTGAACTGCTGTGCAGGTGGCAAGGAGTGCCGTGTCATGAGCTTCTTTGGATGCCCGAAAAATGAGGATGTTGTCACTATAGTTTAGTTCGCCTTTGATCGGCCTAATGATCTGCCTCACAGCCTCCTGAAAGATGTCGGCCACCAAGGAGATGCCAAAGTTTAGCCTTTGGTACCTAAATAGTCCTTCATGAGTGGTGAAGGTCGTTATCCCTCTGGAGTCGGGGTGCAGTTCTAGCTGACGATACCCTTGTATCAGGTCCAGTTTCAAGATCACTCGGGCGTTATTGAGTTGCACGATCATGTCCTTGATGCACGGGTCTGGGTGTCTCTCCCTCTGGATGGTTGTGTTGGTCATTCTCATGTCGACGCATAGTCGTAATCTGCCTCCTCCTTTTGGCACAATGACCAGGAGTGACACCCAGGGGGTGGGCCCCGTTGCTGGCTTGATGATACTATCGGAGAGCAGCTGATTGAGCTCTCTGGAGACTGCTTCTTGTAGGTGGAATCCAACTCTCTTGGGATGTTGTGGGACTTGTCTCACCGCCGGGTCAATGTGTAGTTTGAGCGGAGGACCCTTTTGCTTCCCCAACCCTGTACACAGTAGGGGGAATTTCATCACAATGTCAGCTTTGGTAATGACAACGCAAGTGTGGTCTGTAGTAATGGCTCATGCAGCGTAATCGCATTGATGGCCGACATCGGCTGATGCTATCACGTCATTCATTCCAACGTGGATGTCGATGAGGCCTAGACATAAGGCCGTACAGTAGCTGAGAAGGCAGAAGCCTTTCGTTGGGCTTCCAATGACATATTTGGTCATGTGCATTTTTCGTCCTTTGAGGAGGAAGCAGCGTCTGAAGTGGCCGCACCCCACTGGAATATTCTCGAGTGGGTCTTCTCTAAACATCGGGGGGTCGGGGATACTTAAGTATTCTTGCTCCCTCATAATGTTTACAGTGGCGCCAGAGTCCACTAGAAAGTGAAAAAGGCAGTTGCCCATCTTGACCTGTATCTGTGGAGCCTCCTTTGATTCTTTATTGTCCTGGACGAGGTTGACGTATTTGTCCTGCATTGGTGGGTCGTAATAAGGAACACATCACCAGTGGGCACCGGAGCATAGTAGTTCTCTCTTCTTGGTACCCCTTGGGGGCATTGTCATATTTGTCTGTCAGCTGAGGTGATTGCTCATGGCTCGCATAGCCATAGAGGTATTCCTGGTACTGATATTAGTCGACAGCCCTGATATACCGGGCTGGGTTGGTACAACCCCTGTTGGAGGTATGAAGGTTGTGGTGGACGATCTGGCATCCTGATGGCTGCTGGGGGTCTCACAGTGGGGAAAGGTCTGCCTTCCTTGCAGATGGATTGGAAGTGGCCTTCTCTGCCACAATTGGTGCATTTTTGCGACAGGGCTGGACAGGACCCTGAGTGTGGGAACGCCATACCGCACCGGTAGCATTGTCTCTACTGTCTGGGCACTTGTTCGTTGAATTGCCTATGCAGGGTGGCATTCCTGTCACCTGGTTGAGGGACTGGCTGTTGGATTGCCGCTATAAGTTCTGAGGTATCGTGTTTCGCAGTAGGCATGCCAGTCATTGATTCCGCTTGGGCATCAACCCTCTCGAAGATTCTGGCAAGCTCACTGACTTCTGGGATTGTGTTTTTTTTTTTAATAGCTGCTTTTTGAGTGTCAGTGACAGGCAGCCTTCTATGATGCGTAGGTGAATAGCCTCGTTCAGGGAGAAGGTGTCAAATTGGCAGTGGGCCCCTTTGATTCTCAGTCGGGTTATGTATTCATCCACTGTTTCTTGCAGTTTCTGTGAGCATTGGTTAAAGAGATATCTCTCATAGTCTCTACTGGGTTCAATAATTAGGAGCCTATCGAGAGCAACAATTAGGGAGGCAAAGTCAGGCTGATCGGCCGTTGGGATGGTTTTGATGATTGATTTTACCCCCCACCAAATTGAGGAAAGCATTGCGTAAGTGGGGTGAGTCGCCATCTCCGAACCCCCTAATGAAGTGGTAGAAGTCTTCCATCCACTCAGTCCACTTGGGCCTTCATTGGCCTGTGGCATCATGGAGAATGGAAGGGGCATGCGTAGCTGTATGGACTTTGTATGGACTTTGAGCTGTGTGCGGGGGATGGCGAATATAGATTGCTCATGGTGTCTGTCGGCTGTGAACACGATGAGAGGTCCGCTGGTGGGTATGGTGGGCCACTGTAAGAGGTTCAGCGGTGAGCGGTGGGGGTCAGGACCACCCTTGGACTCAGGTTGATGGAGATGATGATGGAGCACAGTGGGGGTGCCAGTAACGTGGCTATGCTTGTAGGGGTGCATTTTTTCAAGCTCACCTTGTGCATGCGTGGCAGGCCTACTGGCCTTTTAGATGTCTTTGGACTTGTCTCATTCAGCAGGCCTGGTGGGGACACAGGGCCTCCGGAAAGTGGCAGGAGGACCACTTCAGGTGGGCCAGTATAGTGCTGAGGTTGTCTGCAGCTTGGGGCATCCGAAATGCTCTCCTGGTGGCAAGCCGTGCAGAAATGGAGGCAGGCAGGAGGCGATGTGATGAGCGTGCACTTCCATTGCCTGAGCGCCCCGTGGGTGAGATGAGGAGCGCGTTCCTGGGCTCCTCAGTGGGTGGGTGGAACGTGGCGCAGCAGGGCCCCTCTTCGAGCCGGTAGAGTGCGGTATGGACGGAGCCCCTCTTAGAGTGGGCTTAGTGTAGTGCGGCAAGGCCCCTCTTTGAGCGGGCGAGGTATGTCGCTGCAGGTCTCCTCTTTGAACGGGCGGGGATTGTGTAAGTGTAAGTGTGTGGGTACGACGCGGATACAGATCACAGGAGGACTCCGGTCTGTGGGAGGAGACGTCCTCATCACCAGATGTAGCCTGGACTGGGCTACGAAGGATAATAAGGACGCAGGAGCCGGAGAAGGATTGCACACAACTTTCTTTATTGTAACTCAGGAACTAACTGGCGTCACAGCGCCAACACTCCTCCTCTTCCTCCCTTAGCTGATTACGCCCCCTTCACTCAAAGGGCATGCGCCTTAAAGGCGCAGGGGTGGGTAGCTGCTGCCTTGTTGAAATGTCATTCCATGATGTATATTGAAACCTCAAGTACAGGAAAAGCTGGGGTCAGCAGCTGGCATGACCCTAGAAGATGCCTCCCCTGAGTGACTGTGCACAGTTACATGCAAACTATCAATCATTTAGCACCAGATTTCGACTTTAAGGAAAGTTCATATCCATTATGCAGACAAATATGTGGCCTTGCTGGAGGGTCTATGTGTTCACATGAAAGCATAACAAAGGCCTGACAGCATACCACCCGACTACATGGAGCGAAAGATGCCTGCAACACACAGTGATATTGTCACATCACTTGGGGCAGTAGAACACCACCAGGGATTGTCTAGATGTACCATTGCAATGCAGAATTTGAGGCTGTATCTTTTTGGAGTACTGGTAGCCACAGGAATGGGTACCAAATACAGAAACACAAGTATATCAGGAGCTAGTGATACACGTAAAAGCTAAACAGCCATAACTCAATAATGTATCCATACCTGTTTATTTCTGTTATATAGTAAAACAGCAATGCACGATGAATAGAAATCAGACAGTGCAGAAAAAACAGAGGGACACTGGATACACTGGTGAAGAATGTGAGAATGGGGATGTGTGATTAATTGCCATCTGTCAAGGATGCAAAATCCCTGGCTTTTTTAATTTATATTACATAATAACATGATGCAGATAATTCCATCTCTGAAAGGGTAATCAGATTCCTTTTCATAAGTACCATGTCAAAAGCACAATGCGCATCTGTGTCCTGCTGCACCAATTTCCTGATTTTCAGGTCCTGCTCTAACATTAGGGCAGAGTAGGTTGAGAGGTCACAGCTCCCATTTGACTGCTGCAGTGATAGCCAAGTCTCTGCAGCATAGGGGCTGCATTTACAAAACACACCCCTGTTCGAAACAGAGCATAACTCGGCACGGTATGTTAAACTGTAAATATGAGCCATTTGTGAGTTAGGGAATGACAGCCAGCATCTCTCATAGTTATCCCAGCCACATTAGATTAACATCAGACATGCCAGCCCTGTGGGCCCAGTTAAGCTGTGGAAAGGTTATGTGTATTCGTTCCAGACAAGTCTCCCCCTGCCCACTGTCAGGACTGTAGCCTTGAGGATTGCCTCTCTTTGTTCTTTTCTAAGAACACCCTTTTTTCCTAGGGACAGCCACTCTGAAAGCAGACCTGTATTGCTGTCAACTCACACGCTTTTGGCGGGTGTCACCCGCCTTGTAAAGGGCTGACTCACCCGTCAAGACTCCTGCACACCCATTCATTCCAATGGGCGTCTCACCCGCCAAAAACAAAATCGGGTGATTTCACCTGTCTTTGCAACACAAATCGTTGAGAGCTATAGACCTGGAAACAGGAAACAAAGGGCATACCCTTTCACAAAGGGCGAGGCTGTACACCAGAGTGATGCATTTCCAAAGACCTTTCACTCTATTGAGAAGGGAAGAGGGCAGAGTTAGTGTTGCTAGGGAGACATCTGTACAGGTGGGAGACGATTCTGCCATGTTGTTTCTCTCTGCCTCTTCCTCTCTTTCCTGTCCCCTCCCCTTCCTGTAGCCCAAGCAACTTTGGGTTTATCAGAAGGGCACAGTCCACTCATTCCATGAGCAGGGATTTTACCTCTAAAGCAGGCTAGCTGTATTCAATTTCCTATGGATGTTTTACCTTTAAAAGAAGGGATGTCACACCACTTCCTTGAATCATCTCTGGAATCCAACCCTAGAAGAACATTTTACTGGACTCTGCTGAGAGAGAGCAGTCCTTACTAAGGTCTCCCAGTTGTGAGGTGAAAACACATGTTTCAAGGCAGAGCTGAACTCTGTCCCCCAACCATTTCCAGGGACCATTGCGGGTGAACTCTGCTCCTTGACCAATACCTGCATCTCTGCCAGCCACCCTCTGGTCTAGGACCTCATCATTTTTCAGAATCCCTAAAGATGTGTGCCAGCCTCCCCCATGATTGGGATCCTGAGAAAAGGGCTTACCTTGGCCCTTGAGATTCTGGAATGGGACTCACAGCACCTGGAACTGAGAAAAACCAGGATCCCTCTGTACAATGTCATGAACCTTTGACACGGCCTTTGGTGTTCATTGTTCTTCAAACTGTCATCTGCTTCTTCGACTTCATTCACCAGTGCACTATACTAGCTGAAGCATGTCTTTGCCTCGGCTCAAACCAACTAAGTTCCTCTACCTTGCATTGCTCAAGTCCCCATCTGAAGCACCAGCTTTTTCACGGCTTTTCCGGTAAGTTGATTTACCTTACCCTGGTGTCTCCCAAACCATAACCTCAGACACTCTGCATAGAATCAACTTGCCTGCGCATCCCGGTACCAGCTCGATCGTTGTCGATCCTCGACCGCCAAACTTAACCTGGTGATGGCCCCATTCTCACAGCTCTGGTAGACAATTCGAGACCACATCTAGACCACATCTACCTTCCGTTCAAACCCAGCTCAACGCCAGCTTACCTCTGGACTATCGCGACTGCCGCATCCTAAGAAAACCTTTGAATGACACTGAGAAGCCTTGTTCAAAGCCGTTGAACCACCAAGATATTTGGAAATGTATTATTGGCTGGTATATGTGCCCCAGTACATCTTTAGGCCCTAGAAACTGGCTAGGTCCTTTGAATCCTTTTTTGCAACCTCAATAAATATCCTTTTTGAACATTGTGATCTTTTAATTGCCCTTTCTCTCCCTAGCTCATTACCCAGAGTGCTGAATCTATTCCATCTTTTCATATTCTGTGTTTTACGAGAAACACAGAGGCCTTGAATACCAACATCTGTTGTCGAATTTTGCAGAACGTAAACACAACCAAAGCAAAGCGAATTAAGACCAAAACACAAATTCGATGTGTGTGTTCTGCAACGGAAAAGACTTATGAGACAAGAAATAAGGAAGATTAAGGGGCCCGTGAATGAAAACACAAAACAGGGGATAAGAATATTTAAACAAAATTACAAGAACTGGCTCAAGTCCCATGCGGCAATCATGTTGCAAAATGACGCTGAGAACATGCTATCGAAAATGGAGGGAAAAAAATCAGCTCAATTTCGGAAACTGATAAACAGCAACTTAGTGCCTCAACATGCCCTCCAGGCCATCGCTGTGACCGAAGAAGCATGGGTAGAGTACTACTCAGCCCTATTTAGTAAAGGAAATCCACTGACAACTTGTGACCCACCAACCACAACAGAATGGGACCTGGAGTTTGAGAGAACGGATATCCTACTTGTAATTAAAAGTGCGCGAGAATCTAGCGCCCCGGGTCCGGACGGTTTAACAAATCATACGATTGAGCGTAACCCGGATTTATGGGCAGATTTTTGTGTCACTTTATTCAAGCGGAGTGCCGTGAATCGAGCAACCCCGAGTTCCTGGAAATGTGCCGTTGTGGTGCCAATATTCAAGAAGGGGGATCGTTCGAACCTGAAAAATTACAGACCCATAGCGCTTCTTGATGTCTTGTGGAAAATATATGCAACACTGCTCCAACGGAAACTCCTGAAGTGGGCCAAAGATTCCAATCACATTGACCCCAGACAAGCAGGGTTTGTAAAGGGGGTTGGATGTGGCCTGAATCTACTTATACTGAATATATTAAAGATGGAAACAATCAGACTAAACACCAAGCTGTACCTGGCAATGATAGCTCTTTCGCAGGCATTTCACGGTATCAATAGAGAGTTGCTGTGGAAGAAACTCGTCAAGTGGGACTGCCCTACGAGCCTAGTGAGTGCAATTCATGAATTGCACACGGAAACCTCCATTAAGATTTGTCTTGATATGACAGGCACATTGTCTGCCAAAATAAAAACACATAAAGGCGTAAAACAGGGGTGCCCTTTGGCTGCTACAATTTTTAACCTGTTCATATCAGACATACAAGAAGTATTCTCTAGTGCAAACATGTTTCCCCCAAAAATACACGGCGCACCCATTGACTACCTGGTATACGCAGACGACCTTGTATTGATAGTTCAGACCCCAATAGGGCTTCAACGCAAAATGACTCTGATAGACGCATATATAACAGGGAATGGACTGTCCATTAACAACCAAAAATGCAAAATTCTGATCTTAGAAAATCTACAAGGTTCTTGTGGCAGATGCAAGAAACAATCCTGGTACATTGCCGAGGACAAAATTCAGCTCGCAAAACATTCAACATACCTGGGCATGAGAATTAGTGCGAGCCGAAACGATGGTCCTTGGGTTGAAGCAGCCAAAAACAAGTGTCATCAGTTAGCATCCCAAGCTTCCTTGATCAATAATAGATACGGGAAATTCTCTCTAAAACCAATCATTATGTTTTATCAAAAGAAAGTGGTTCCCATTCTGATACTTTGAGGAGAAAATGCATTTGGAGCCTCGGATGAGCTTTGGAATACACTAGAAAACATCTTCTGGTCACAAGTGCTGAAATTACCAAAGGGTACATCAACTACCTCTATACGTTATGAATTAGGGTTGATTTCGATGCACGCTAGAGTCGCTTGGAATCTGCTGAGTTTATATCGTAAAACAATGTTGACGGACCTGGTACCCCATTCGCCATTTTACACCGGCCTAATTTGGAAAACGCAAATACCATTCTTGCGATCTGGAATCGCCTGTCTCAAGCTCTACTCGAAGAATACAATATCACCCTCTCTCTGTTATTGGACAATCCGGAGGCTGCTAAGAAGAAGCTTTGGAAATTGGACTGGATTCAAACATGTGACCGAAGAGCAGCTTCTGCATCAATGCTTGAAGTACCAGGTGAGGCTAAAGCATATGACCAACGTGCTAATTACCTAATGCGCCTTCCGAATCAGCATGCAAGGGCCTTATACATGCGCTTCAGACTAAATGTCTTTCCGACAAAAGATCACATGGGAACTAGGTCTAAACAGACTAATTTCAACTTTAAATGTCGATTTTGTAATGAGGCCAAAGAAACCCTGAAACATCTGACCATGTCTTGCCGGTCTCTGGGTCTCTGGAGCAACAAAGGGGCCGTTGCTTTGCTCCCGTGATCAACACATACTGTACAAGGAGCACTGAAGAGTGGTGGCAAGTTCTCTTTGAAGGACTTAATAGAGCAGAACTGTTTGCTCTAATAAACTTCTTACAATTCCTAAAAACTCGGCTGGAAGCAGAGTCACATCCTAGTACTGTATGAGACGAAAGGAAGACTGTTTGTTCTGTCCTGATCCCAATGCAGCCTACCTATGAGGAGGGTGGGAGGGAGGAAAGGGAAATTCGTAAGGGAGTGATCTGTGTGCTGTTTTGTAGTTTTTTTTTTTTTTTAAAGGTTGAATAAACCAATAAAAATAAAAAATAAAAAAATAAAAAAAATATTCTGTGTTTCTTCTACAGGGGTGTGTTTTTACAGTGTTTTCTGCATAGCTATTCTTGTGCATGGTTTGTTTGATTAAAGAATATATTTTTGTAGAAAATTGACTGAACATTCATTTATTTTTGACTTTTATATGTCACTATTTGGGTTGCTACTGAACCACATTTCCATCTCTCTTAAGAGCATACCCTTCCCTCCTCCCACACTACCACAAAAAGCGAAGTCGGTATATCTCTTAACTGTGCCTGTTTTACCTCTCTGATTGTGTTGGTTCTTGGTTTGTGGAAGCGTAAGGGCTGAGTGTCTGCTGTAGCTTCTAGTCATTCTTGTACTACTGGAGAAAGATGTCAGTTTGTCACGATGAAGACCCTTGAGATGATGAAGACATCCTGTATGAGCAAGTGATTCTGGCTCAAACTACGGTAAAAAAATCTAAAGCTCGACCAGACACTAAACCACCATCAGCCAGCACCAGAGAGTTCAAATATTTTTCCAGTGCAAGATGCCATGCATGGCCATGTTGGGTAGGACTTACATTGATACAGTGGATATTGTCACTTAGGCCTCATTTCACATCCTGCAGTAGAGTGGATGGGAAGATATAATATGGGCAGAACAGAAACACTTCAGTGGAGTATTCTCTTCCTAGGCCATGTAGGTTTCCTAATGTACCCCCTCCAGAGACCCTGTGATTTGTCCCTACCATTAAGCAGGCATCCAATGCACCTCACCTACCATTCACCCGTGAGGACTGGAATAGTTATGGCAAAGGAATGTGTTTTGCCCCAGAGTGCTAAACATGGACAGTGAATTGGATGGTCAATTCACACATGACATTGGGACAGGAAGGAGCTCAACTACATGTTTTGAAATGACTCGATGTTGAGCAGCGATGTATACAGCATGCATCCACATGGCTTTGGTCTGGATATTTGGCTCACCCATTGACATTGTGCATTTAGTACAGCCGAGCTGTGAACAATGGTGAGTTTTTATGTGCATACTCACTTCGCTTTCAGAAATGCTGATTTTCATGTATCATGCGATTTTCTATTCATTTTTTAGCTCTGTAAAATGTCCTGGAGAGTCCCTAGGTCAGCATGACAGGCAGTCCTATGCATCCCTTAAACCTGTACGCTTTAAAACCAATCTCTTAACAACTCAGCATATATGTCTACTTTGAATGAAGATCTGCCTATTTAATGCAAAATGGAAATTAACTAGCATTACCATTGTCCAGTGATAATGTCACCAGGGAAAAGGTTGTTAGGTGATAATGATTTTTCAAACATACACCTGACTACTATCGAGAACTGTCCCAAATATTCTAACAGTGGAATTTAGGGTAGCAAATATCACAACTCATTCCATATGTTGGGTAGCCTTTAGGGGTGAAGGTAAAGATATCAGCCCACTGGCAATTATTCTTCTGGAGACATGTTTACATAACACCGAATTAGCATAGCTAATTGCAACATAAGAGCATTGTGAAATGTGTGCTGTCTTAATATGGCAGTTATACATGCAGAAGAATCCTTTTAGAGCAGGGCACCAGGTGCATTTATTGGGTATTTATAATGTGCATATGCACAATGTGTTTCAAGGCACAACAAGACACGAGGGTGGGGGAAACAGGGAGGACAAAAACAAAAAATGATCCTACTAGGCCTTGTGACATTTGGAAGAGCAGGGGAGAGGGGAGGGGGAAGTGTCGGTCAGGGCAGTAGGGCCCATAAGAAGAGTGAGTGGCAGGGGAGGCCAGGTAGACAGAGCCAGGGGAAAGAAGAGAGTGAATGGGAAGGGAGTTATGCATGCTAGTGCGAGGTAAGAGGCTGGGAGGGCAACACGGGTGTAGCCAGAGCCAGGCTAATGTGGGGGAAGGGGCCCAGAAGAGCAAGTGCACGTTGAGGGAGGTCATGGGAGACAAAGTGCAGGGGTAGACTAGATTAGGGGGGGCCTGGTGGCCTGAAGACTCTGAAGGAGCCAGGCAGCAAGTCAAGAAGCAGACACGGACATAAGTAGGGGAGGGGTAGAGGGCAGGAAGAAGAGAAAAGGAAGGTCTTGAGAAGCTTCTGGAACTTAAGGAGATCTGGCTCAAGTCTGAGAGGGGCAGGGAGGCCATTCGAGAAAGTGGCACTTGCAGAATCTACATCTACCCCCAACTCTCTGTTTGGAAAAGTGTCTGACCTGCAGAGAGTTAGAGCTAGATGACAAAGGGTTCCAGCAGGGGGTATTTAGGGAGAAGGAGTTGGATGTAGAGCAATCCCAGGCCCCAGCAAGCCTTGTGGATGATTCAGAGGGGCTTGAATTTGTTCCTCACAGCAACTAGGAGACAGTGGAGAGATTTTTGGACTGAAGAGATGCAGTCCCTGGGCTTGAGGCCAAGGATAAGTCTTGCAGTCCTATTCTGGAATGGTTGTAGGGGGTGAAGGAAGGAGTTAGGCAGATTACGGAAGAAGCTGTTGCAGTTGCCCAGCCTGGAGAGGACAAAAGCCCTAGAGACATTGAGTTTCTGGGAGAAGGTGAGGAAAGGAAGAAGGTATCTGGTGAGGTGCATCTGAAATTGGGCCTTCTTGGCAATGGCCATGTTGTGAGGAGGGAAGGAAAGAGAGGAGTCGAAGATGACACCAAGATTTTTTGCCTCACTGGAGGGTATGGGGAAGCAGACCATGGAGGGCAGCCAGTGTATGGGAGGGAAAGAGGGATCAGGGGTCCCATTGAGAAGGATTTCTGTCTTACTGGCATTAAGGTAGAGATCATTAGCAGTGCACCATGCCTGAACAGCAGAGAGGCAGTCACGAATGAGAGAGGAAGAGGCAGAGGAGGGAAGCTTGAATGAGAGCTATGTGTCATCCGCATTACACTGGAAGTTAGGAGAGAAGGTGTAGATCAGATGGGCTAGAGTGGAAAGGTAGATGTTGAAAAGCCAAGACGAGAGGATAGATGCCTGATGGACTCCACGGGTGGAGAGTGAGATGGTGGAGAGAAAATGACCCAGTTGAACCCGTGAAGGTCGGTCCGAGGAGGAAGGAGGTTAACCAGTCCAGAGCCAGGTCTGTAATGTCAAGGGTATCACAGAAATGATTTATGAGGGTGGCATTATTGACCATGTAAAAAGCAGAGGAAAGGTCAAGAAGGATGAGAATGGAGGCACAACTGGAATCGATATTAGAGAGCAGATCTTCACAGGTGTTCAGTATAGCAGTTTCCGTGCCTTTGGCAGCTTTGAAGCCAGACTGTTTGTTGTGGAGATAACCAACAGATTCAGTGTGGTGCATAAACTGGGAGATGTCCAGCTTCTCCTAGAGTTTGCCCAGGAAGAACGTAATGGAGATAGGGTGGTAGTTTGCCTGACAGAATGGGTCGGCAGAAGGTTTTATGAGGAGAGCATGCACAAGGGAGTGCTTGAGGAGTGAGGGGAAGGATCCATTGACAAAGGAGTGATTTCAGGAATTTGCCAAGGCTGGAGAAAGGGCGACTATGTTGTCCTTGATAGTTCTGGAGGGTCAGGGGAACACCTGTTTGGATGAGACTTTCATAGATCGTACTTGTCTAGAAACCTCATCACGTGTTATGGAAGAAAGTGAGGAGAGTAGAAGAGGAGGAGAAAGGCAGGCCAACGGAGGCCTGAGAGTGGTTGAGGGAGAAAGGTGAGGAGTAGAGAGTGAGGCCAATATGTCCTGAGTTTTAGAAATGAAGTGAGAGGCCAGAGAAGTGCAGAGTGCAGGGGAGGCAGAGGGGAAGTGGAGACTGCAGTAGGATTGGCTTGTTCTTTGCAGATTTTGAAAAGTTCATCCATGTTGTTAGTGGCCTCTGAGGCTTGGACATAGTTCCTCTTCTTCAAGCAGATGGAGAGCCCGTATTGCCTTTGGAGCAGGCTGCAGGCCCATTTGTCAGAGGATGTGATTGAAGCCTGCCACATATGCTCAAACGCTCTGCACTTGTGTTTCAGAGCAGCCAGGTCTGAGTCATACCAGGAGTTGCACTTAAAGGCAGTTTTCATGTGGATCCTCATGACAGGGACAAGGATGTCCAGAGTGCTTAAGATGGATAGTTGAAGGTTAGGAAGGGCTGTATCAGAGTGAGAGTCAGTGGCAGGAGTAGGAGGGGGAGGGAAGGTAGCAGCAAAGGCGGCAACTGGCACTTGCATCATAGCTCGAATGACAGAGAAGGAGACTGGCAGTGCAGGCTGGGGCTTAGCCGGAGACTCACGAGGTCCAGGTGAGAGGACAGGAAAGCAAGATCAGACCAGGAGAGGGAAGTAATGAGCGGGTTGGAGATGGGGATGTCTGAAGAAATGAGAGCATACAAGGTATGACCGGCTGAGTGCCTCGGCCCGGAGGGAACAACGTAGAGGGAAAGAGAGTAACAGAGGTTGTGGAAGAGACCAGAGGCCATGTCAAATGAGTCGAGGTGAATATTGAAGTCTAGAGGAGGAGAAGCTTGGAGGAGGAGGCCAGGAGAGAAGAGGTGAGGTCAGCCCATTCAGAGAGGAAGTGGGAGACCTGGCCAGGGGGCCTGTAGATGCTGGCCAGAGAGAGGCCAGGAGAGACAGATGTCATGGTCATGAAGTCAGGGGCACAAGCATGCAGGGGTTGCATGCACAGGAGACCTAGGTGGACACTGTCCTGGCGCCTTTGGAGCCAGCCTCATGAACAAAAGTAAAGAAGAACATCAATTTAACACCAAAAAGCTTTTATTATGGACATAGCACTTCAGATGCATTAACCTTGAACATTCCATCCATTTAGCAGCCCCAAGTGTATTCTTGGGTGTGGCTGCTAATGGATTGCCTTTGCACGTGCTCACACTCTAGGAGTGGCTTGGTATGGCCGGTAAACAGGCTCTAATGGGCGTGCCCACGATCTCAGCCATATAAGCTGCCCCGATCTTCAAGACAGGCTATTTGCGTTATTCTGCACTTGCAAGCAGCGTAACACTCACCATCGGCTGAGGTCAGACTTACCTTTGAAGATCCTGGCTCCTGGACATCCTGCTTCCTGCCAGCATACTTACCAACCTGGGGAAGCTGTTCTTACCTGTACATCTCTTTGACAAACCAAGTATTCATCTTTAAACTTTCCGGATTCCGAAATCTTCATCTTGGCACCGCAGCACGACACGCTCCATTGTCGACAGCAGCGCCTACAAGGAAAAGCAGAAGACAAGGTTAGACATCAGAATAATTGTCAGTTTAAGGTTACGCTTCGCCATACTTTGCGCTTTTCCTTAAACCATCACTTACCTGCTGTCGAACATTACGGTAGCATCCATCTTCCATCCGGCCGCGTCTCGCGTCTCACAGCTGCATTGAGGCCGCATTTCCATCTAAGGTAAGAAAACAGAAGAAAGACATTATTGCGGGCTTATATAGGAGCAAGATATAAAGACATTAAACAGAATGAACAGCTTCACAAGAGCTCAAGAAAGATTTACCAATCATAAGGAGAAGCATAGTTGCAGCTGGACTGGACTAATCCTCATCAGGGATCAATGAAGGAACTAGATCCCATTGGACGCGCCCCTGCCAGAAGTAGCAGGACGGAGGGCTTATCTTCCATAATTCACAGGTGAGCTTTATGGGCCAGCGAATGCTAAAAAAAAACGTACTTTGTGGGTGAAGGGTTTGAGAGGAACAACAATCACAGATTGGCGCACTCACACACTCTTATCTCCACGCAGGAGCAGTATCACCACGTACCACCGCTCACAGCTTTTCTACTGAGGGAGAGGCCTGAAGGGGGTAATTCAAGTTCAGGGAGGGCTGCTACCGTGCCCAAACGCCTCAGCAGAGACCAGGTGAGCGTAACAGAATGCGAAGCCTCCAATACTCTCAGCCTGGGTGTTATGGAAACTCAGAAACAGATCAGTTTTCCGTCTTGCTAGGGGAATTACGGGCTGAAGTACATGCATCAAGAAAGGAAACCAATGCATTATGGAGGGATCTTATTGTAACTCGAGAAAGAACTGATGAATTGGCAAGACAAATGCTATAAGCACAAGCAGGACAGGTTCCACTGCCTGGAGTGACCAATTCTTCTAATACTTCCACAGCACAACAATCAACACCGGTTCAGGTGGTTCTTCCAGGAGCAGTGCCTCTAGTCCCTCCAGAACACTTCATCAGTGACCCAAACAGGTTTGCTGTATTTATGAACCAATGTTACCTTCATTTCTTGTGCAGATCAGTAGCCTTTCCTAATGACCAAGCCAAAGTGGTGTTTGTACTCTCGTATTTAGGAGGTAGTGTGGCGGACTGGTCTATACCTTTGGTAAATCAAGGTGAACCTTTACTCTGGAACTTCGGGAATTTCCAACATGAGATGGAGAAATTGTTTGCCCATCATACTCCATGACAAGCTCTGGACAACGAGTTGTTGTCACTCAGAAAAGGGAGTCAAGATATATTAACCTATATTGCAAACTTCAATCGTCTCACAGCCCAGACCAACTGGCCAGAAGAGAATAGGACTACACTCTTTTACTGAGGGTTACGTGGAGAACTTAAGGATGTGTTGGCGCAAGTGGTGAATCCCCCTTAGAGGTGTGCGGACTACATAGACCTGACGGTGCAACTCGATCATAGGTTGCAGAATCAGAAAATGGATCAAGCTAGATCAGAGGAATGGTCAGTTCACGTACGACCACGTGAGAATCAGACTAAACCACATGAACAGTCTGAGTCAATGCAAATTGGTGGATTACGAGTCGCCTTACCAAAGTGAAAGGGAAAAAAGAAGATAACAACAGCTTTGCTTATATTGTGGACAAGCAGGTTACTTCCTCCGTGACTGCCCGGTAAAACCACCCAAGAATACGGTTGGGGCAATAGACAAAACTGATGAAGAAGAAGACTAGAACTCAGGAAACGCCAATGTCCGGCAAGTGTAGGGGTCCGCTTGTCGAGCATGAAAAAGGAATCCATACAGACCTACCATCTAGTCCTTCCAGTGCTTTTGGTGAATCACAAGCAACCGTCAAAAATAAATGCCTTGGAGACATATATTGATTGTGCAGCTGTGGGTAACTACATTGACCAAGATTTGGCTCTCTGAATAGGCCTTCCTCTCTGACAGAAGTATAAATCAGAAAACGGCAGTGCTGTGGATGGTTCTCAGCTATCACCCGGCCCTGTGACACAATACACCGAGAAAGTCAAGCTTTTGTGTCAGGACGGGCATCAAGAGGACATTACTTTCGATCTCATCGTTGCTCCTCTGTTCCAGATGATATTGGGAATGCCCTGGCTGGAGACCCACAATCCTAGGATCGACTGACAAAAACGAGTTCTGACATTTCCTCATGATTGTGCCGACACATGTTACAAAAAAGATGACACCAATCTGAAACCGAAGAAAGGAATCGTGTTGGGCCTCATCAGCTCCTTACCGCATGAATACCAAGATTACCAGGATATCTTCAAAAAAGAGCAAGCCAACGTTCTGCCCCCGCACAGACCGTACGATTGTCAAATAGATCTTGTACCCGTAGCCCAGATCCTTGCAGCTGAATTTATGCTCTGACAGAACAGGAAAATCAGCATCTTAGAACTTACCTGGATCAGTACCTGGCGATTGGTTTCATTCACCCGTCCAAGTGACCTGCCTTCTCGCCCTATTCTTCGTGCCTAAAAAGGAGGGGGACTTAAGAACTTGCATCGACTATTGAGCCGTCAATCAGATCACAGTAAAAAAAACGATATCCGTTTCCACGTATACCAGAGCTCCTGGACCAAGTGAAACATGCTCAAATCTACACAAAACTGGATTTAAGAGGAGCATACCATTTTGTAAGAGAAAAGAGGGAGACAAGTGCAAAACAGCCTTCCACATAAAGTACGGCTTCTTTGAATACCTGGTCATGCCCTTCAGGCTCTGCAATGCCCCCGCAGCGTTCCAATTCTTTATGAATGACGTACTCTGTGAACTACTTGACGTTTGCGCGATTGTTTACATTGATGACATTCTTTTCTACTCAAATTCCATGGAAGAACAAGTAGACCATGTCCGGGCAGCCTTAGAGAAGCTTCGACAACACCAATTGTATGCCAAGTTTGAAAAATGTTTTTTTCTATGTAACCGAGGTCAAGTTTCTCAGTTTCATGCTCACACCACAAGGCAAACATATGGATACACGAAAGGTGGGTGCAATCCTCCAATGGCCCTCACCAACATCCACAAAAGGAGTGCAAAGCGTGCTCAAATTCGCCAACTTTTACCGTCGGTTTATACCTGGGTTTTCACAAATTGTGTATCCAATTACCTCCTTGTTAAAGAAAAATAAAAAGTTCCATTGGTCGACAGAAGCTGAAGAAGCCTTCCAGAAGTTGAAACTAGCATTCACTACAGCACCAGTCCTTCGACACCCACAACCAGACCTACATTACATAGAAGAGAAAGATGCTTCAAAAATAGCCATGGGAGCAGTATTGTCTCAACGAGACCCTAAAACAGGACAACTACACTGTGGAGGAGGTCCCAAATATGGCCTGCACTCCAGCCACCCATGTTGAGATGCCAGAAACATACTCGCCAAGATATGTGACGTTTAAGGAGCAAATGAACCAACAGACAGCCACGGTGGGGCTCTGTCCAGTACCCATCATAAGGACATGTATACCTATTGAAGCACCAATAACCAGACAACCGTGGGCTGCAAGGTACCCATTGAGACAACCATACCACCAGATAACACGAAATGAAGACTACTTGCAGACTGTCCCCATAGAGACCTATAGAGCCTCAATGGAAGGCGAGTGGTGACGACACACGGGCCTGGACAGACTCAAAGATGAACAAAACCACGGCTAAAGGATGACACACAAGACGAAAAGTTATGAATAATGGTGCAACAGACTTAAAAGAAGAAACAACCTTGCAGCACGAAGAACGTAACCATGAAGGAAGGATAAAAATACATAACTGACTAAATGCCTGTAAATAGGCTTGGAATGCAAGAAGCCAAGGAAACGGTACTGCTTGCAATGCTTAGTAGAGGAATAGAGCGGCAAGCGCCAATTATATATCTACCTCAATGAAGCACATTATACAAGTCCGACTCCATTTTGTAAAAGCAGAATAAGCCCAGGCTTCAAGGGGTAAAACAGGCCGAGATTCATATTCCAGCTAAAGCCAGAAGGGAAGAGCGGAATCAAAACTCAGTAAGAAGTAGCTCATGCGTGGGAATTTGAGGTCAACTCCAAGAAGGGAGGAGAGCGGCAACTTCGAAGAACCGAAACTTCAGAGCATAGCCGCCAGCCAGTGAAGGTCGAGATAAGGAGGCCCCAGGCAGGTGGCGAGGCTAAGAAAGAATCAAAAACATGAAAAGAGGGAAAATGAAGCAGATTCACGGTGAAAAGACACTTGACCAGCCAAGGGCGAAGAGGTACCAACATTTGATGTCACCCAGAACCAGAGGATGCCATAACTTTTCCTGATAAGAAGCTACAGTTTCGAGGCCATCCTCAGCCAACTAATTGACACATAGCCCTAAAGTACTGATTGATGGAAGGGAGGCAGGGTGTATCTTGGGGCACTCCGCATCTGGGTGTCCATTCTGCATGCTGCCAATTAAAGTGGAGATTTATGTCTAGGGGTGTAACCTACCCAATCACAATGGACCAAATAACCTAGGGTCCTATAGCTAGTAGAACCAATAAGGCGTCGTACTTGTAGTGATGTCTACCATGAGTGTTGTAGAGGGACGGGCGTAGATGCCTTCCCGATAAGAGTTATCCCATCCTTACAGTCTGTTACCATATACAGCTATAACACCTATACTTAAGTTACCTTTCCCGACCAATAGAATTGCATTACAAACAGTGTTAAACGTCAATGATGACGAGAATGTACTATAACTGTTGCTGTTTGAATGAAGAATTTGGGAGTTGAAGCGAGACAGGCAATCGCATCACTGTTGATTTCCATTTGTGTCCCTGTTTTTTGTACTTGTCATTAAACGGACTTCCCTTTGCCAAACCATTGACTTGTCCTTATTTATTTGTGTTGGAGTAAGAGAATCCTGCACCCCATCCTCCTCATGGTGCAGCTATCTTGTCTTAAAAGTACTTGAGGGCGAGCTCTGATCCCAATGGCCCGTCAGAGGTTGCTCCGCCCTCGTGTGCACTTGGTAGAAGAGGATGGTTTTGACCATCAATTAGTGAATATCGCTTATTGATAAGACACCTATTGACCGTCGACACAAAGTAACTCTAGGTCTTCGGCAATATGACAAGTCCATTGCCATTCGGCTGAGTAGACTGAGAAGATTCCCGTGGACAATGATAGTGTAAGTCCATCAAAAACTGTTGTAGGTCTGTAGGAACCTGCCTTACAAAGCATAACCCTTTCTCATTCCCACGGGCAGCCGATCGGACGAAAAGACCGAAGGAGGCAGTAAATGAGGGGCGGTGATCCTGAGGATCCAGAGAGGAACCATGCGAGCGGTGAGTGAACAAAAAAATCAATACTTTGGCAAATGTCTTATAGGCATTAGAACAAGTAAGGGAAAAGGTAACGGAGGGTGGTGGAGAAAACAAAATAGTCAGAAGTAGAGAAGAATGTATATATATAAGGGGATAATGACTTGAGTATAATTGAGAAAACAGAGGGTACCAGGATAGTCACCCGAGAGAAAAACAGAGGATACCGGGGAGGACACCTGAGATAAAAGTGAGAGGATTTGCCTTGTTCCTGTGCTTTAATATAGTGGTCAGAAGAAACGTGAACTCAGAACCCACAGAATAGGGGACGATTAGGATACAACCATGTTTAAAGATGTTGTTAAGGGAGTTTGTTTACACGCCATGTCGGGGTATTGATTAGAAGGCAGAGATATATGTGTCCAGCTGGTGTCTGTCTAGTCTGTCAAGTGTCTGTTGTACGTGTTCTGTTGTATGTCACATCTAAAGAATTGTGTATCATTGATTGTTTGAAACGAAGTTTGGGTTTTACGTGATTCTGTAGTTGAGAGGGAATCACATATGTATTGTTGTTCTTGAGTAAATTGATGATATAAAAAATTTGGCAGGAACGATTGGATTGGAGCATGAGGTATTTGGTGCTCGCTCGTATTGTTGGGAGTGGCGAAATTGCATGAAAGTATTGCTCAGAAACAGAGCTCAAGCATGGAGGAGATAACTCCACTCGCTCACTTATGTAAACAACTGCCTTAACATGGACTGAAGCTTAAGAAATATAGCACTGAGTGGGTTAAAGGTACCGCCCACAAGATGTTTATGCTGTGGCCACAGAACGGGTCCTTATCCAAAGCCGTTTTACAACATATAACAACTTATTTGCATGCCACATATACAGGCAAGAAATTAGAAAAACGTCTTGCTGTTCTGGAACTTTGGAAAATGTTCGAAGAGCCGAAGGAGGAAGAGCCACCCGCAGACTGGATATTAAACGCATGCACAGAGGGGGTGAGATGCCTACCGCACCAGCAGCCCCACCTGAACCAGAAATCGAGGGAAGTAAGTCAGAGGGACTCTACCCACTAAGAGAACTAAAGGCAGCTACGTGGTATAGTAACTCCGCATATGAGTCACTTACGTACAGTAGTGACGAAATTAAGAGGAAGGATCAGGAAAATAATCTTGCCTCTGCAATCCCGAGGGACAAGGAGCGATGCGATAATGAAAGGAAGGATCAGGCACAGATTAATGCACCTCTTGATAGAGAGAGAGGGAAGGAAATGGAAAGGATGTGAAGACAGAACTGATGAGATAGCATTCGCAAAAGAAGGGAACAGGAGAAGGAGAAGGAAATAAGGGACGAGAGAATAAAAAAGAAAGATAGACTGAGGCAAGGACAGCTATATCGCGAAGAGCAAGGAAAACCGCTCAGTCGCAAACAGTGCGCAGCCTATGATCAGTACAGACAGAACCTGCAAAGGTTGGAAGAAGAGCAAAGAGTACATGAAAAGAGAATAAAGAGACGGGAAGATGAGGAAGTTAGAAGAGCAAATTAATGTAGAAATGAAAGAAGAAGGGAAGAAGATAAGACTAGGGAAGAAGCGAGGAAGTGCAAGGAAGTTCATGATGATATAGAACGTAAGCGTAGAAAGAGGGCTCGGGATCTCGAATATTTGGAGCGGGAAGTTAAAAAACCCATCCTGTTGTAGAATGGGAAGACATTGAAGAATTCTTTCCTGCGTACGACTCAGTACCAGGCACGCGTGGGGTGAATATCGAAGATGACTTCCACACCAGAAGCATCAGGGAAAGGATTGATAAAATATATGATTAAATGGGGTTGGAGCCAACGTCCCACAGGGAAAGGGAAGACACGTGCTTGGAAAGCACTCATCTGTATGACACAGAGGATGTCACCTGAAGTAGTGGGAGCAGGGGACTGTCCCTGGATAGGCTAGAAATTAGTAAAAACAACAAAGATGCAAGGAGTTGCATGAATTGGGAACAATCAGCATCCGACTCCGGGGAGGAGACGGAGGACGAGACAAATGAAGAAGGGAGATGGCGTGGAAAGTGGCTCCCAAGGGACAAAGGGGTACGATGGTCAGACGCTAGCGAGTCCGCACCCAGGACATCTAAGTCTGCCGCGCGGCCTGACCGACATGTGGGAACACCCCACGGTCAGAGGGGGTATCAGCACCTGCCTATGTAGACAGATTAAAGACATTGCCAGGTAGACGGCGATGCGGGAATGTTACCCGGTGATAGACAGTAGAGCCATGGGGAAAGAGAAGGAAGACTGCACTTTCAAATTCCTGCTGCTAGAAAAAGGGGCAGTAAGACCACAATATATTCCGTGGCCACACATGAATCGAGAGAACCTGAAAAACAAGCTTCCAATGTAAGATGACAAGGGGTGTCACGTTAGATATAGGGGACCTTAAGGGCCTCCTAATCACTATACTTGGTGAGAGAGCAGAAGATGTGTGGAAACAGGCAGGATACCCTGGTGTAACCATAATTAACACTACCCATGATGGAGCACCATTTAATAACTGTAACGCAGCAGTATGGAAAGCGCTATGAGTGCTGTATCCAGAAACTAGCGATATGGGAGCTATAATGACTCAAAAATGAAGGAATCAGAAGATCCGTTGATTTATATCCAGAATTTCCAAGACACGTGGGTGCTCGAAACACATGAATCTTGGACGAAATCTATCCCTGTATTCTACCATATATTGTGCCAAGGGTTGCCAGAACTGGTGCAGAAACAGCTCAAGAAATTGGTAGGAGTAGAAGCTAAACTGTCGGCCGAAATACAGTTGACTATTGCACATTACTGTAGATTGTTGCAAGAAAAGAATCGAAAAAAGGAGGCAACTCGTAAAGGTGAAGAAGCGAAGCTGGTGCAAAAGAAATTATCCAAGTATGCTCTCAAAGGAGCCATGCTAACTAACCCAGCTGAACAGAACGCACAACAGGTGGCTATCCCACAGCAGAATAACTAAGGTTTCATAGGACAATACCCAAGAAGAAGGGGATTTAGAGGAAGAGGATGGCAGAGTAATCAGGGAGGTTTCCATGGTAACCAAGGAGGCTTTCAAAACGTGCAGATGGGCAATCCAGATATGTCAAATGGCCAAATAGCCCGACCACCGCCAGTGTGTTGGCTGTGTGGAATGACAGGGCATGTGGCATGCTCGTGCAGAAGCCAAGGCACTTGGCAAAATGGACAAGGAATGGAAGCAGGCATGGTGAATCCGACTGCTATCCCACAACAGGGCGGTGCACAGAATAACACAGTGCAGCAGCAAGCACCAGGCTTGCAGCAAGGTGTGCAACAAGGGGTTCAACCCCCGAGGGTAGGGAACCTGCCACAAGGCCAATCCCACAGGCACCACCGCAAGTGTCTCAGGGTACAAACTCCGGAAGGGGAGGCAACCCTTAGAATGGAGAAAATCCACAAGTATACAGTGGACCAAACTTATACATGAACTAGGACAGCTCACTGGGAACCCTGATGTGCTCTATCCTATCAGTGACACCAGACCCTAATAGGGAACCTAGGGTGAATGTCGCAATAGGGGGTAAAGAATATTCCTTCTTAGTTGACACGGGGGCAATACGCTCGTGCATACGAGAAGGCAAATTTTCCTTTTCCGGCGAGGCTATAGATACTCAGAGTTTTACAAGAGCTCACAGTTGAGTTCCCTTTACAGACGCACTCCCAGTCTCCATAGGGGAATGTGAAATAAATGTACCTTTGTTGAATTCGCGTCAGACCCCTGTAAACATCTTGGGTCAAGATTTAATGACATAGTTGAATATGACCATCTCGTTCACGGAGGAGGGCATAGTATGCTCCACTCTACATGCATTATTCAACGGTATGCGAAATGATCAGATCATACTCAGGACGCATAGCCATGAGAGTTATACCGTTAGAGCCAGAAGTCTTCGCATATGGCATGCGTGTGCTTATGGCGGGATTGCCAGGCCTCACAGATAAACCTATGAGAACCCCAGATGAGTTCCTTTTCAGACCAAGAATACCTATGCATGAAGAAGAGGGACAAGTATTTCCCTTGATGATACAAATTGCAGCAGTGCGACGGAAAGTAGCATTGGTCGAAGGATACGAAGGCAGGCATTGGGGCACGATTATCGCCATTAAAGAAGGTTATCGAGTGGCTGATTACACCGATGACGATCTGTTCGAAGAACACCCTGACTTAGAAGAGACAAGAGTGGAAGTAAGTCTCATATTCTGGGTCAACATGATCAAACGAACAGTGCCTCAGAGAATGATGTTGGCACTGAAGAGTCCGGAATATTTTGATGACGACATGGCCCAAGTGCCTGTCTTAGTATGGACTACAGGACCCTATGATGTAGGCCTCCTGAAGGGGATGGGAGAGGTAAAAATCAAACTGAAACCTGGAACAATTTTACCAAGAGCGCGACAATATCACATGTCCAGAGAAGCGGATGAAGGGATTGCAAAGACAATTTCCGACATGATGGATTAGGGCATCCTTGTGACGTCAGAGTCACCCTGTAACACAGTGATCTATCCTGTCAAGAAATCAAAAGGCGGGTCTTGGCATTTAAACCAAGATTTAAGCGCATTAGACGATATTGTTGAAGCCGAGTTCCCTCTGGTCCCTGATCCATATACGATCCTGTGTTACATACCGATCGAGGCGAAATATTTCACAGTGATTGACTTGAAAAATGCTTTTTTCTCAATCCCGTTGCACCATGACTCACAAGATCTAACATCATTTACTTTCAGACAAATGCGTCTGAAAAGCACAAGGTTGCCTCAGGGGTATTGTGAATCCCCGTCCATTTTCAACAGAGTCCTGCAAATGGACCTAAGCAATATTGCAGTAGACAGTGTTGTTTTGCAGTATATGGATGACATTCTGATCTGCAGCACCACTGAAGAGCAATGCAGGTGTGATTCTGTCCAGCTGCTAACTATACTGGCTGAGAAAGGATATAAGGTTGACAGGGAAAAATTGCAATACTGTCAACAAGAGGTGCTGTAAAAAGGCCAGTTAATTTTGCATGAGGGGAAAAAGGTAACCCCAGAAAGGGCTGAAGCTATCATGAACACGGCTCAGCCACTCACGATAAAGCAAATGCAGAGCTTCTTAGGCCTGTGCAATTATGTTAGAGCATGGATCTTCGATTAAAGCTCCTATACCAAGCCCCTGCTCCAGGCCCTAAAAAAGGCCCAGGCGACAAAGGAAAAGATTGAATGGAGTGAGACAATTGACAAGGGGTTTTACGGAACTCAAGAGAGTGATTTGTACGGCTCCAGCTCTCGGGATTCGTAATTAAGCAGTGGAATTCTATCTATCGTTCTCACACACGATGGCAGCGTTATGATGGCAGTGCTCGCCCAAAGAACCTTGTTGGGGTACAAGCCCCTGGCGTATTACAGTGGGAATCTGGACCCAGTAATGAGAGTCAAATTCCCTTGTGAACAAAATTTAGCTGCTGCGGTGTTCGCCATAGAAAATGCAACAACCATGGTAATGGGATGTTCCATGACGTTATACGTCGAGCACTCATAATTTGCCATCTTAGAGAAACCGAAAGGCACACTGAAATCACATAGAGCGTCTGCCTATGAGGTGATTATATGTAACCCATCGATCAAAATAGTTTGATGTAAAACAGTAAACCCAGCTACATTCATAGCTGAGCCAGTCACTGAAGGCGAGCCGATACATAACTGCGCGAACTACGAAGAATTCAATGATGAAATCCCCAGAATGAAGGAAAATGCCCTGGTGGGAGGTGAGATCATCATTATTGACGGGTCTTCGAGAATCGACCAAGAAGACGGACAAAGATATACAGGCATGGCCGTAATAAAACACATAGCAAACAGAAAATTTTAAGTACTCGCCAGTGCACGAATACCATCTCATTATTCAGCACAGGCTGCACAACTATTGGCGTTGATACTCGCCGATGAAAATCACGGAGACCAAGAAGTAACAGTATACAGTGACTCCGCCTATGTGACGTCCACAGTGCACGCAGGCTTAGCGCGCTGAAGAAGAAGAAGCATTTCATGCAATCCCATACGAAAACAGGCTGTTTAGTCTCACCTCATCAGTGTTCGCAACAATCCTCATGCCAAGATGCCAGGTTGGAGCAAATACGAAATGGTTGCAGATAACCAGATGGGAGTTATTGCAGACCATTATTCAATGCTATTAAGGAAGAACTAAGAGCAATCCAACTGATGACCCTCCAGAACAGATATGTACTTGACATGATCACAGCGATGGATGGAGGTGTTTGCACGAAAATTTGAGAATCGTGTTGCACATTTATACCTTTGCACGATGAAGAAAATGGAACTTTAACAGAAGCCATAAGTATGCTGACAAACCTACAGAACCAGATGATTGATGAAACTGACAAAGTAAATGATGACAGCTGGTTTGGAGCATTATTCTCATGGGTCCCACTGTGGTTGGCGGACATATTCCAGTTTCTGGGAGCCCTGCTATTGATGATACTACTAGGATTGTGTGTTATCAAGATAATCATCACACAATGCCAGAAAACTGCAAAGAAAGCAATAAGGATGAAGATCATGATCGAAGTCAAACCAGGATGGAAGCCGAGAGACCTGACTGACGAAAAATAAGAGAATTTGTGAAGGCCAGCGAATTTGCGCCAGAAGGAAAAAAATTGAATATTACAGAAGACGTAGACATTATGAAAGAAGATGGATCTATTGCAGCCCAAATGGTCAGTGTCAGTTTATGACCTGGAACAAAGACGAACATGTAAAAACAGCAGGAAGCCTGAAAGGAGTGATCAAAATATGGACTCCAAAGAAACACACATTCACACCATCATGTACTAACCAGAAGACGAAGAATTGGATCTAGAAGAACCAAGTAAGAGTAATCTAAAGGAGGAAGAAAAGTTGGTCGATAAACCGACCATAGGGGGGTGTGTAGAGGAGGTCCCAAATATGGCTTACACTCCAGCTACCCATGTCGAGATGCCAGAAGCATACTCGCCAAAATATGTGACATATGAGGAGCAAATTTACCAACAGAGAGCCACGGTGGGGCTCTGTCCAGTACCCATCAGAAGGACATGTATACCTATTGAAGCGCCAATAACCAGACAACCATGGGCTGCAAGGTACCGATTGAGACAACCATACCACCAGTTAACACGAAATGAAGACTACTTGCAGACTGTCCCCGAAGAGACCCATAGAGCCTTAATGGAAGGTGAGTGGTGACGACACACCGGCCCGGACAGACTCACAGATGAACGAAACAACGGCTAAAGGATGACACACAAGATGAAAAGTTATGAATAATGGTGCGAAGAAACAACGTTGCAGCACGAAGAACCTAACCATGAAGGAAGGATAAAAATACGTAACTGACTAAATGCCTGTAAATAGGCTTGGAACGCAAGAAGCCAAGGAAACGGTACTGCTTGCAATGCTTTGTAAAATAATAGAGCGGCAAGCGCCAATTATATATCTACCTCAATGAAGCACATTATACAAGTGCGACTCCATTTTGTAAAAGCAGAATTAAGCCCAGGCTGCAAGGGGTAAAACAGGCCAGGATTCATATTCCAGCTAAAGCCAGAAGGGAAGAGCGGAATCAAAACTCAGTAAGAAGTAGCTCATGCCTGGGAATTCGAGGTCAACTCCAAGAAGGGAGGAGAGCGGCAACTTCGAAGAACCGAAACTTCAGAGCATAGCCGCCAGCCAGTGAAGGTCGAGATAAGGAGGCCCCAGGCAGGTGGCGAGGCTAAGAAAGAATCAAATACACGAAAAGAGGGAAAATGAAGCAGATTCACGGTGAACAGACACGTGACCAGCCAAGGGCGAAGAGGTACCAACATCTGATGTCACCCAGAAACCGAGGATGCCATAACTTTTCCTGATAAGAAGCTACAGTTTCAAGGCGATCCTCAGCCAACTAATTGACACATAGCCCTAAAGTACTGATTGATAGAAGGGAGGCAGGGTAAATCTTGGGGCACTCTGCATCTGGGTGTCCATTCTGCATGCTGTCAATTAAAGTGGAGATTTATGTCTAGGGGTGTAACCTACCCAATCACAGTGGACCAAATAATCTGGGGGTCCTATAGCAAGTAGAACCAGTAAGGTGTTGTACTTGTAGTGATGTCTACCACGAGTATTATAGAGGGACGGGCGTAGACGCCTTCCTGATAAGAGTTATCCAATCCTTACGCTCTGTTAGCATATACAGATATAACACCTATACTTAAGTTACCTTTCTCAACCAATAGAATTTCATGACAAACTGTGATGTTAAACTTCAATGATCATGAGAATGTACTATAACTATTGCTGTATGAATGAAGAATTTGGGAGTTGAAGCAAGACAGGCGATCGCATCACAGTTGATTTCCATTTGTTTTCCCATTTTTTGTACTTGTCATTAAACAGACTTCCCTTTGCCAAACCATTGACTTGTCCTTATTGATTTTTGTTGGAGTAAGAGAATCCTGCACCCCATCCTCCTCATGGTGCAGCTATCTCGTCTTAAAAGTACTTTAGGGCGAACTCTGATCCAATGGGCCCGTCAGAGGTTGCGCCTCCCTCATGTACACTACCCCGTCACATTCTGGTCCCACAAATGTTCATCAACCGAGTATAACTACGCAATCACAGATAAGGAATTGCTGGCGATTAAAGCAGTATTCAAGGCATGGAGACATTACCTTCTGGGGGCAAGACATACAGTCACTGTCATCACGGAACACCGTAACTTGCAATACTTGAAAACCGCCAAAGCACAATCCTCGTGTAAACTTTGTTGGGCTCTCTTTTTCATGGAATACGCTTTTATTATCACTTATAGACCTGGAGTACCTAATGGGAAAGCAGACGCTCTATCACGCATGAGTGAAGAAAAAGAGGCTTTTACAGCATCCAACACCAGGGCCATAATTCCTGAGGAAAGGATTCAAACCAGAATAGCTGCCACCACGTGTGTGGATGACCAAATAACCAGTTTGCAATACCCGATGGATCAATCAACACAACAGGCATGGCGGTTAAAAGGTGGCCAGTACACCATCAAAGATAATCTACCGTATTTCCAAGGACGATTATATGTCCAAGACGAAGAACTGCAAAAGCAAATCATCACAAATTACTACGATTCATTAGTGAAAGGACACCCAGGAATAGCCAAAACTCAGGCTACGATTATAAAACAAAACTACTGGTGGCCAACCTGGCGAAAAGACATTGCCCAATTTATTAAAACCTGTGGTTTCTGTGCACAACACAAGTCTCAGAAATGGAACCCCGCTACCGCCAGCATCTTGGCATACCCTGTCAATGGACTTCATCACGGATCTTCCACCCTGCAATGGATACAACATATTAGTCGTTGTGGATTTATTCTCCAAAATGACCCATTTTATCCCTCTTAAGGGACTCCCAACTGCGTCAACTCTCGCTTCTGTGTTCCTAGAGCAAATTGTTCAATTGCATGGATTTCCATCAATATTAGTATCTGATCGCAGAACTCAATTTGTTTCTGCCTTTTGGAGAAAGTGTTGTACGATTGCCAAAATTGATCTCCGGTTGTCCACAAGCCATCAACATCAAACTGATGGGCAAATTGAACGAACCAACCAAACTTTCGATGTGTATGTTGCAACAGTCTTAGGATTCTTTGAAAAATATACTCTGGATAGCTGAGTATGCATACAGCAACTCAGTTCACACAAGCACAGGGCAAACGCCATTCTACACTGTGCACGAAAGACATCCAAGGACATCAGTATTTGATCCACCCGATACCCTGGAAATGGCAGCCATAAAAAACGTGCATAAAACCATCACTCATGTTCTTAAGGAGGTGACAGAGCATCTGACCAAGGTTAAGGTAAGACAAAAAATGTTTGCTGATCGACATTGGAAGGAAGCTCCCGCCTACCAGATTGGAGAAAAGATGTGGTTAGCATCCAAATATATTTACCTCTGAAGGGGCCAAGAGCTTTCTGCCCATGATACCTGGGCCCCTCTACTATAAACTCCATAATCAATCCGGTCGCCACGAAAGTGGAGTTACCATCTCACATGAATATTCACCCTGTATTTCATGGTTCTCTCCTCAAACCAATGAAATCCAATACATGGCTTAGTTCTCCGCCAGAGCCCAAAGTAATAGATGGAGAACCAGAATACGAAGTCAAATCCATCCTGGCCTCCAAGGTGGTTCGATCAAAATTGTATTACGTAATTGACTGGAAAGGTTACGCACCTCAAGACAGAACTTGGGAACCCAGTGAACATGTCCATGCTCTGCGTTTAATCAGACAGTTCCGTCGCAATAATCCAACCAAACCAGGACTGGGAGGAGAACCACCCTTGAGAGGGGATTTGAGGGGGAGTGCTGTCATGGTCATGAAGTCATGGGCACAGGCATGCAGGGGTCTCATGCACAGGAGACCTGGGTGGACACGGTCCTGGCACCTTTGGCATCAGGCTCATGAACAAAAGTAAACAGGAACATCCATATAACACCAAAAAGCTTTTATTATGGACATAGCAGTTCAGATGCATTAACCTTGAACATTCCATCCATTAAACAGAATGCATTAACCTTGAACATTCCATCCATTAAGCAGCCCCAAGTGTATTCTTGGGTGTGGCTGCTAATGTTTTGCCTTTGCAGGTGCTAACTCTAGGAGTAGCAGGGTGTGGCTGGTAAGCCGACCCTAATGGGCGTGCCCACGATCTCAGCTATATAAGCTTCCCTGATCCTCAAGACAGACGCTTCACGTTATTCTGCATTTGCAAGCAGCATAACGCTCACCGTCGCCTGAGGTCAGACTTACCTTTGAAGATCGTGGCTCCTGGACATCCTGCTTCCTGCCAGCATGCATAGAATCTGTTCTTACCTGTACATCTCTTCAGCGAACCAAGTATTCATCTTTACACTTTCCGGAACGCCGAATTCTTCATCTTGGCACCGCAGCACGACATGCTCCATCGTCGACAGCAACGCCTGCAAGGAAAAACAGAAGACAAGGTTAGACAATGAAAAAACATTCAGTTTAAGGTTGCGCTTCGCCATACTTCGTGCTTTTCCTTAAACCGTCACTTACCTGCTGTCGAACCTTGCGTTAGCATCCATCTTCCATCTGGCTACGTCTCGCGTCTCACAGCTGCATTGAGGCCGCATTTCCATCTAAGGGAAGAAAACAGAAGAGAGACATTATTGTGGGCATAAATAGGAGCAACACATAAAGACATTAAACAGAACGAACAGCATCACAAGAGCTCAAGAAAGACTTATCAATCATAAGGAGAAGCATAGCCGCAGCTGGACTGGACTAATCCTTATCAGGGATCAGTGAAGGAACTAGAACCCATTCAATGCGCACCTGCCAGAAGTAGCAGGACGGAGAGCTTATCTTCCATAATTCACAGGTGAGCTTTATGGGTCAGGGTATGCTCACAGAAACCGTACTTTGAGGGTGAAGGGTTCGAGAGGTACAACAGTCACAGATTGGCGCACTCACACACTCTTATCTCCACGCAGGAGCAGTATCACCACGGACCACAGCTCACAGCTTTTCTACTGAGGGAGAGGCCTGAAGGAGGTGATTCAAGTTCAGGGAGGGCTGCAACCATGTCCCAATGCCTACGCAGAGGCCAGATGAGCTTAACAACACCAAGCATGCAGACAAGTCATTCAAATGAGGAATAGGCCTGATTTTGTATGATAGTAGAAGGGATCCACTCAGGGAAGATCTGGGGAACTCCACCCATGGGCCCATTAGGCCTGGGCTTAGAGAGGATCATGTGCCCCTCAGGGTAGAGAGTGTTAAAACCTGTGACAGAGCTGACATGTATCGATGAGAGTGAGGATGTCTAGGTCAAGGTCTTCAAGGAGCTGGCAGATGTCAGAGGATTGTTTGACGGCAGAGCAAGGGTTCAGGGTAGCTAAGTGAGCAGTTTGCCACTTTTGAAGGTCTTCAGATGATGCGTACAGGAGTTTGGTACATCCGTCTGAGGTGGCAGAGGAGCCATGATTTCCGGAGCGGAACCGGCCAAGAAATACCCAGCCAGGTGAGGATTTTGTGATTACTGCCGTAAATGCCGTGAGTAACCTGTTTTAACGTTGTCCTTCTTTCTCTCTCCCTCCAGGTGCTTTGTTCCAGTGCGTGCGTGATGTCCTGATGATGCTGCCGACTGGATGGAAGACCGCAAGCAGCAGGAATCAACGGATGGAAAGTTGCAGGTAAGCAGAGACTACTAATGATGTTTTTTTGTCTCCTCTGCAGGTCCGCTGTTCAAGGATCGCCGGGTGCTGGTCTCTGGACATGGTGAGCCTCACGCTGCTGGCTGCAGAATAACGCGAAGCACGTTCTGTAACTTGGGTGTGGTTTATATAGCCCTCTGTAAAGTAGTCCAGGTAAAGTAGTCTGGGCTACCACACCCGAAAACACTGCACCGCACAGTCTGGTTCTTAGGAACTAGACTGTGTGGGTGCCTCCATGTTGGCTGCAGGCCTTCACTGAAAAAGTTTTTCCTCAAGACAATGTCCCAACCTGAACATGAGCCTGACGCCAAAGGCGCCAGGACTGACTCCAGGAGAGTCCATGATGATAATGCAAGGCCCTTGTGGCCCCAAGTGAACCCTCAGCCCTAACCCTACCTAGCATGTGACCATCCCAGTGGGGTTTTGGGTCACGGGTCGTGACAGCACTCCCCCCCAAGGCCCCTCCTAAGGTGATTCTCCTGCCGGGTCCAGGTTTGTCTGGAAAGTTTCGATGAAATCGCCTAACCAAACGCGGTGCATGAATGTTCTCACTAGGTTCCCAAGATCTGTCTTGAGGGCCGTAACCCTTCCAATCGACTAGATGGTATAGTTTGGATCTGGTATATTTGGAATCCAGGATTTCTTTCACTTCGAATTCAGGTTCTCCATCGATCATTACGGGTTTAGGTGGTGGCTTAACCCGTGTACCGGGTTGTACTGGTTTTAGCAGTGAGACGTGGAATACTGGGGGAATTTGCATGTTGGCTTTTAATGCTAGTTTAACAACTGCTGGGTTGATGATGGCTTGAACAGAATAAGGTCCCAAATAGCGAGGGTGAAAAGCCTGGGTTCCTTTTAGCGGTATGTATTTTGCGGGTAGCCAAACTCTGTCTCCTACCTGATAGTCAGGTGCCTTTTTCCGATGTTGGTCAGCGAACCTTTTTTGCTTGTTCTTAGCTTGGATTAACTGTTCTGTTGCCTTTTTAAAGGTCTGAGTGATGTTTGCATGAAGATTCTTTACAGCCAGCATTTCTAGACTGGGAGGGCTGTCTAGTTTCAGAAGTACGTGGATGTCTACCATAGAGGGTGTAGAAAGGTGTTTGACCAGTACTGGAATGCACTGAATTGTTGTAAGCATATTCGGCTATCCATAATAGATGTCTCCAGGTTCCTTCAACTTGGTGCAGCATGCACCAAAGGTATTGTTCGAAAGTCTGGTTGGTCCTCTCTGTTTGACAACCCATTTGGGGGTGATGGCTGGTGGATAGCCAGATGTCGATTTGAGCCATAGCGCAGCAGTTTTTCCAGAAGTTAGATACAAATTGGCTGCCTCGATCAGAGACCAGGACTGAAGGGAACCCATGCAATTTGATGACGTTCTCCAAAAACACCTTTGCTAGATGGGATGCATCCGGGATGCCTTTGAAAGGGATAAAGTGTGCCATTTTAGAAAATAAGTCCACTACTACTAAAATGGTGTTGAACCCCTGGCTGGGAGGCAAATCGGTAATAAAGTCGAGAGAAAGTGTGTGCCATGGTGCCGGAGGAATTTCTAATGGTTGCAGGAGGCCAGCTGGTTTTTGTTTCAATGACTTTTTTTGTGCACACACCCCACATGACTGAACGTATTGGATGACATCTCAACGCCAAGTGGGCCACCAATAATTGCATTTCACTTTGGCTAGGGTCTTGGCAATCCCGGGATGACCTTCCATCAAAGAATCGTGATAGTCCGAAATGATTTGTTTTTGTAACTCCGTTTTAGGCATGCACAGGCGTTCATCAAAGTATGGCAGATGATTTTTAACAGTGTATTGTTTTCCTCTGGTATGCCATTCCAGTAATTCGCTCGGGGATGTTTCACGTTGGATCCAGTTTCTAAGCTCAGTTTGTGTTAAAACTATGGTGAGGCCTAAGAGCTTGTCCTCGGGTATAATGGCTACTGGATCTGGGGTTGCATATTCTTTTTCATCGATGCCCATGCGAGATAGTGCGTCAGCTTTCCCATTTCTTACGCCTGATCGATAAGTGATTACGTAGTCATACTCAGCGAAGAAAAGGGCCTATCGTAATTGGCGCGAGGATTATGCTTTTGCTGTTTTTAAATATTGTAGGTTCCGATGATCTGTGATTACAGCGACTGTATGCCTGGCCCCCAAAAGGTAATGTCACCATGCCTTGAAGGTGGATTTTATAGCAAGCAGTTCCTTATCGGTGATGGCATAATTGAGTTCAGGGGGTGTGAATTTTCTCAACCAGAACGCCACGTGGTGCAATTGGCCAGTTTCAGGGTGTTTCTGTTTAAGAACTGCCCCCATAGCCATGCTGGAAGCATCCATTTCTACGATGTAAGGAAGATCCGGAGGAGGATGTCGTAAAACCGGGGCTGAGGTGAACCTTTCCTTAAGTTCTTGAAAGGCCTTTTTGGCGTTTTCTGTCCACATGATTTTTTTATTGTGTTTTCGTAGAAGTAACGTGATCGGATGCACAATCTGAGAGAAGTCTGGAATGAACCGACAGTAGAAGATTGCAAAGCCCAGCATGCTCTGGACCCCTTTTAACGAGGTTGGATAGGGCCATTTAAGAATGGCATCCACCTTGTGTACATCCATTTGAATGCCCTTCAGAGTAAGAATGAAGCCAAGAAATTATACTTCGGTTACGTGAAAAAAACATTTTTCAAGTTTTGCATATAGTCGATGTTGGCGCAGTTTGGCAAGGACAGCACGGACATGCTTGACATGGTCTTGTTTCGAGGTTGAATACACTAGGATGTCGTCTATGTAGACCAGGGTGCAAACATCGATCAATTCCCTTAGGACGTCTTTCATAAAGTATTGGAACGCCGCCAGGGCATTACAAAGCCCAAATGGCATTACATGGTATTCAAACAACCCATATTTGGTACGAAAGGCCGTTTTCCATTCATCTCCTTTTTTAACTCGGACCAGGTGGTACGCTCCTCTGAGGTTCAATTTAGTATAAATCTGTGCATCTTTCACTTGATCCAGCATCTCGGGAATAAGTGGCATGGGATAACGGTTTTTCACGGTGATCTGGTTCAAGGCGCGATAGTCAATACAGGTTCTCAAGTACCCTTCCTTCTTTGGCATGAAGAATAGGGGACTTGCTGCCGGTGATTTAGATGGGCGAATGAACCCATTTGCCAAGTACTTGTCCAGATAGGATTTTAGATGCTGGTTTTCTGGTTCTGTGAGCGCATAGATTCTGCCACAAGGGATCTGTGCACCAGGTATGAGGTCAATCTGACAGTCATAGGACCTATGCGGCGGTAGTGTATTAGCTTGTTCCTTCTGGAACACATCCTGGAAATCTTGATATTCTTCAGGGAGAGTACTAGTTGCGCCAAGTGTAGTTATACCGATTCTAGGACTCGTAGGAATGTTGAAACTGGATTTGTTTTCTTGAGAATAACAGGTGGAAGCGCAATCACGAGGAAAAGTCAATTGTCTTGCACGCCAATCTATTCGAGGGTTATGAGCAACTAACCATAGCATCCCTAATATTAGCTGAAACTGAGGTGCCTTGATGATGTCAAAGGAAATTGATTCCCGGTGTCCATCCTGGCACAGCAGGGTTATTCATGCTGTACATTGGGTTTCTGTTCCGGAAACAATTTCGGTCCCATCGACCGTGGTTACCTTTTCTGTGTTTGGCTTAAAACTTAAGGGAAGCCCCATCTGTGCACCAGATCTTGATCAATATAATTCCCAACTGCTCCGCTGTCTATGTAAGCTTCAACTGTATGAATCCTTAAAGGTTGTTGGTGATTTATTAGGATCACTGGTATTGCAAAATGTGCGGTCGGTGGCTCATTCTTCTCACTCGACAAACTGACCTCTACTTTTGTCGAGCTATGTAGTTTTCCGACTCCTTACTCTCATCCTTTTCTGTAGCTCCCACAATTCGCTTGGGGGGTTTTATCCGACAGTCTTTTAGGAAGTGCCCCGATTGTCCGCAGTACAAACATAACTGCTGTTGCTTCTCTTGTCTCTTTCAGCTTTTGTTAATGGTGGTTGTATGCCTCCGATTTGCATTGGCTCTGTGGTATTCTCTGACGTGCACGGAGTAGCGTCCTTGGTTCATAGATACATGGCTCGTGTGTCCGATCTGGACCGATCTGCTTTCCGATCTTGTGGTCGGTGATCTAGTTGCACCACCAGGTTGATAAATTCACTATAGTCTCTAGGTGGATCAACCACCTGAGCCAAGACGTCCTTCATCTCCCCTCGAAGGCCTCAGTGAAACAATGTAGTTCTCTTGTCTTCAGGCCACCTGGTTTCGGCCACTAACCTATTAAAGGTTGCTATGTATGTTAGTAAGTCCTGATTCCCCTGCCGGAGTGAGAAGAGTTTGTTGTCTACAGCTTGTTCATGGGTGTGTCGAGCAAAGAGCTTTTCCATTTCCCTTTGGAAGCCCCCAAAGTCACGTAGTAATGGATCATCATAGCTTACAAGCGGCACTGACCAGTCTGCTGCACTACCACTCAGATATGACAAAATAAATGCTACTCGTGCCTGATCGTTAGGGAAGGCGCCCGGGTAGCAGAGGAAGTGAAGACGACATTGATTTATAAATGCAGCATACTTCCTTGGGTCACGTGAAAACCTTTCTGGCGGTGCTAACGGTATTGCTTCAGGTAAAGTGATTTGTACTGGAGTGGCAGACGACGTGGTGCCTGTGCCGGTGGATTAGTCCTGGGTAATTGAGCTTGTCCGGCCTGTGATTGGAGTAATTACCTGCTGATTTCTTCGGTGCGATCCTTGGTGACGACAAGATCCCTTTGCAGGGTATTAGTCTCTTGCCTAGCCGAATGCACTTCGGTGCGTAATTGTCCTAATAACTGAGCCAGTTGGTCCATTTCTGAAGTCTCCATGGTGCCCGGGTGGATAATGTTATGAGGCTTTGCGTTCTGTTACGCTCACCTGGTATCCACGGGACGCCCTTATGGCCTGGTTGCCGGATTCACCCCTGGACCCTTTCCGATTCCGGATTATGCCTTCTATGGTGGTCGGGCCTGAAAACACAGGAGGACTGGACTTAGAAACAGAGTTTGTTTCCTCCCACCAGCCCCCCCTGGACTCAATCTGATGGCCCACTCCTCACCTTGTTGTGATGACTGGCGTGCTCTCCGTCCTGCCTTCTGTGCAGGGGCGCATAGTTTTCTGTGGGTGGAAGCGACCGAGTTAACTTCACTGGTGCTAACCCATTCAAGTGTCTTTAAGGAGGTAAATCTGGTTATAGCAGTCTTAAAATGTCCTTGCTTTCCTTTCTTGCTATTAATGTCTTTTCTTTATTTATTTCCCCCTTAGGTGCACAGAGATTCGGTGGATGCGCTGCTTGGATCTTGTCCTGCCAGGATGATGGACGTAGGAGCGTATGATGAATGGTAGGTTAAGCCCGAAGTGCGCTGTGGTAATGTCCTTTCTTGCTAACCTGTATTCCTTATTCTTTTTCAGGTTGCGATGGTCTTTCTGGGCGTGTGAAGATTTCCAGAGCGGAACCGGCCAAGAAATGCCCAGCCAGTTGAGGATTTCGTGATTACTACCGTAAATACCGTGAGTAACCTGTTTTAATGTGGTCCTTCTTTCTATCTCCCTCCAGGTGCTTCGTTACGGTGTGTGCGTGATGTCCTGATGATGCTGCTGACTGGATGGAAGACCGCGAGCAGCAAGAATCGACAGATGGAAAGTTGCAGGTAAGCAGAGACTACTAAAGATGTTCTTTTATGTCCTCTGCAGGTCCGTTGTTCAAGGATCGCCGGGTGCTGGTCTCTGGACACAGTGAGTGTCACGCTGCTGGCTGCAGAATAACGCAGAGCATGTTCTGTAACTTGAGTGTGGTTTATATAGCCCTCTTTAAAGTAGTCCAGGTAAAGTAGTCTGGGCTACTACACCCGAAAACCTTGCACCGCACAGTCTATTTCTTAAGACCTAGACTGTGTGGGTGCCTCCATGTTGGCTGCAGGCCTTCACAGAAAAAGTAGTCCCTCAAGACAATGTCCCAACCTGAACATGAGCCTGGCGCCAAAGGCGCCAGGACTGACTCCAGGAGAGTCCATGATGATAATGCAAGGCCCTTGGGATCCCATGTGAACCCTGAGCCCTAACCCTACCTGGCATGTGACCATGCCAGTGGGGTTTTGGGTCACGGGTCGTGACAGTATGATGTGACAGTTCAAGTTAGCCGCTATTCTATGAGTTGACTTAATGTGAAAGGAGTAACATCAATTACAATCATTTCTGTCCTTGCTATGCTTGATCTTCTATTGTTTAGTAATTGTCACATGGATAACAAATAAGGAAACCAATATTGTGGTATTCCACATGAGAAATCAAAAGCTAGGTGTTGGATGCTTCCTTTTGAGTCGACATATGTTTCACCCTTTTAGGATGTACTGAACTGTCTCAAGTGCTGTCAAAATAGTGATTGTTCAGGCCATCTTCAGGATAGACAGTTTTTCTATGAGAATTCACTTCTTCCCCCATTTAGTAAGTCTTCATTTTTAATCTACAACAAAAGTACATCATTCCCTATTATTACATTAGCATAATTAAAAACAGTACATAAAGATTATTTAGATGATGTCTTTTGAATCTACAATGGTACCAACATGTTCACTGACCTGGTGCTCAAATCGCCGAAATGCGGACTTGAGATTTTCAATTTAGATGACTTTTCACTGGAAGTCTGGCTATGCAGGACCTATGGCTACCTGTTGGAACAGAAATTAATCATGTTTTTAAATTCTTCTGTTGATTAGAATACATTTTTGTATCATGTAAATTGTTGTCACCTTTTTGTTGAAATTTCCGTTCTATATTGTTTCTATATCGTACACCTCAGAATTTGTACTTACCACTGTGTATGTTTTATTATATTACACCATTAACTCAGGGTTTTCTCTGTGTGATAGACATTGCAAAGTAATCTGTCCGGAAAAAAGGAATCATCTTCAGGACTGACACGGCAGACATAGGGCACACCATATTGGACTGGGAAAAGACAGCAGTGACAGTGATCATGGGAATGATGATAAGGAGAAGAGATGAGACAGTGGAGGAGGAAAGACAAGAATCACTGGATGACTGGGATCATAGGCTTTGAAGCTGGAAAACCAGAATAGCGGAAGCAGACAGGAAAATGCCCCTTTACAGAAAGCGAGTGGCAAGGTTCACTACATACCATGGCAGATGATGGACAGTTACAATTTAGTCTACAGTCTACCTTCATTAATGCTGGGGGTAAGCAAGTGGAATTATGTTTTTGAGAAAGAGACAGTGGGAATCCCATTGTCCATAGGAGACATAAAAAGTTTTTGGCAGTATGATCGGTGAGAGAAGTGACTAAATATGTCAACAGGCTGGGTATTCAGTGGGGGTAGTTAAGCTCTAATATACACGATGAAGCACCTTTGAACCATTACTGAGCAAATACAAAAGAAAGCGCGGGAAGGATAAGGAGACAGTTGATAATGCAACCAAAGCAGAAAACAAATTAGTAAAAAAGAAAATGGCAAAAATACATATGGAAGGAGCAGTTCTCACAGGGCAAGTAGTGGTGCCACAAGCTCAGAGAAGGGGGGATTCCAGTGGCCACACTAATGCAGACCGGCAATGGGGAACGGTGCAGATGCAGCATTCATAAACGTGCAGCAGCCAGGGGTTATGCAGGCAGGCAGAGGAAATAGGTACATGGGACAGTTTCAGACAGGGAGAGAATACTATGCACATGGAAGGGGAATAGGACACATGGGAATGACTCCACAATTTGGGGTACATTGCTTCGCATGTGGACATTTTGGACATGTTGCATGAACATGCCCGCTCATTGCTCAGGCAGGGCAGCCACAGCAGACATACATTCAGCAGACTCCTCAACAGGTGCAGGTCATGCCACAACAAATACATGCAGCAGACCCCAAAGCAGGTGCCGGTAATGCTGCAGCAACAGCAAAAACAGATACAGCCTGCACAGGCTCTGAGTATTACTACCCAGGGACAAATGCAGGCACAGAATGTGGAAATGAGGGGAACACTTCTGGAACAGAATACCATTTCCCAATACACTGGAGTGACCATGGTGAGCGGTAACCCATTTGCGTTATCAACTAACACTTTTTTCCCAATAAGGGTGCCCAGGGGGAGCTGCGAGTGTTTCCTGTTCTTTCAGTAACTGAATACCCTGAGGAGGAACCGGAGGAAACCGATGTAGCAGTTCAGATAAGACAGAGGGGATTTTCCTTTGTTCTAGATACTGGGGCAACCAGATTGTGCATCAAGGAAGAAGGATTTCCATTATCCCACAAAGGTTTGGACACAAAAGGTTTTTAGGGGACAAATTTCAAAGTTCCTCTGACAAAAGTTTTACCCTTGATGATAGGGACAGAGTATATTGTAGCACCTTTGCTTTATTCAAAAGACACTCCCATCAATGTTCCGGGGGGGACCTACTCAGCAAATTGAACGCAGCATTTAATTCTCAGAGAAGGGGATGGTGTGCACCACACCCGGGAAGTATCCAGCTCAGGTGGCAGTACTGATTCTGGCACACTATGCACAAAGCACAATGAGAGGGATACCCACACACATGTTTTTGTGTATGGAGTATAAGTGTTGTTGGGATGGTTGGTAGGGAATGAAGGGAAGGTGTTTCGACTGTCCTACGAATTTTTGTTCAGGCCTCATTGTCCCTCCTCAGCTAGCTCAGGCACACACACTTTACTGTGCGTGGAGGAAGTAGTGATATAAAAAGACATGACATGATATGATATGATATGATATGATAGGTCATTTAAAACACGCTAAATACCCATCGGTTTCTAAGTGCGGACCCGGGGATTGAACCTGTGGTGCTCCGTGGTGTCTTGCTTCCACATTGCCCCTGAGCTATCCTCCCAACATGATTATACTAGTTGCCACTGATGAGAACAACATGGAGTGGCACTCAACATTGTGTAATGATCCCACACTGACATAAACAGGAGTAAGTGACACAAAGTAATTTGCAGCAAAAGACAATGAAGAAGGAGAGGTAGTGTTCGAACTGAGCCTATCTTGTCCAGTATACATAACAGAAAGGGGAGTGCCCCAGATGACCCAGATAACAAAACATAAAGCACAATATTTGCAGGAAGATTTGGAAAAAGATCCCAAGTATGTGTGGACAATATCCATGATGTAGGAATACTCAAAGGGTCCGGGGAGGTACACATCAAATTAAATGAGGGAGCACTGTTAGCACGAGTGAAGCAGTCCACACTCTCACGAGAAGCAGATAAAGGCAAATATGAGACACTGCATGCCCTATGACAGCAAGGCATTATACAGGTGAGCCCATCACCTTGTAACTCAACTATCTATCCGATAAAGAAAGCAAAGGGAGGGGTGTAGCATTGCAAACAGGGTATTGAGACAGAGTATCCTTCGGTTCCGAGCCCCCCAACAGTTTTTTGCAGCATTCCCGCAGAAGCACACTATTTAACAGTGGTTGACTTAAACAACACCTTTTTTTCCATTGCACTACACCCAGACTGCAGGTATCTCACTGCCTTTACTTAGCATGGGACATAGTTCGAACATACTAGAATGCCTCAAGCGTTCTGCGAAGGGCTTAGCTTCTTCAACAGAGTTATACAAATGGATATGAGCAATTTTCAGGTTGCTAGCACAGTATAACAGTACATTGATGATGTATGGTATGCAGCAAGACAGAAGAGGAGTGCAGAGGGGACTCAGTGACTCTATTGACTTTATTAGCAGACAAAGGATCCAAAGAAGACAGGACATGTTACAATACTGTCAAACAGAGGTGGTTTACTTTGGTCAGATTATGTCAGCAGACAGGAGAAAAATAATGCCCGAGAGAGTAGGGGCTATACACAAGACCCCATGATCAAAAACAGTGAAAGAGATGCAGCAATTTTCGGGTTTGTGCAACTATTGCCGAGGATGGGTATTTGGCTACTCCACAGGTCATTGTTGCAAGCAGTAGTTTTGTACGTGGAACATGCATTGTTTGCCATACTAGAAAAAACAAAATCAACACTGACAACTCAGAGGTCTTCAGGGTATGAAGTAATACTAATTAACCCAGCAATAGAAGTGGTGAGGTGCAGGACAGTAAACCCAGCAGAGTTCATTGCAGAAAAAGTAGAAGAAGGAGACTATGTGCATGACTGTCTAGCGTACATCGGCAGGAGTAAAGGTAACACGCTAGTTAACAAAGAAGTGATCGAAGAGGGGATATGATTTACATTGACTGGAGTTCCAGCATTGATCAATCCATGGGGCAAAGGCACTTAGGGTCCGTAGTGGTGTGATATGGACGAGGAATACAAAAATGGGAGGAATTGATAGTGTGCTCACAGACACGACTACCAAACCATTACTCTGCAAAAGAGGCCGAGCTAGTAGCCTTGATTGAAGCATTAAACATGTCAGAAGGCCAAGCAGTGAACATCTTCTCTGGTTCGGCCTATGTTATGTCTACTATGCACTCAGGACTAGCAAGGTGGGAAAAGAGAGAGTTCAAAAGAAGTGATGGCACTCCCGTCCAGCATGCAGCATTACTAAGTGAACTTCTAGAAATGTTACCACTAAAGTAGAATTAGCATTAATAAAGTGCAATGCCCATACATGAGGGCAAGATTTTATCTCACTAGGAAATGAAAGGGCAGAGAGGGATAACATGTGCTGTACCCTGGTGAGGAAAACAATATACCCCTAATAGCAGTACTGAAAGTGAGCAAAGAGAAAGATGCATTGCCAGAATGTTTCAATGTAACCCCAATATTGCAGATAATTGAGTTGTATCAGATACTGAAAAAGAGCTGTGGAAAAAGAGAGGATGCTCTCTTTCCCCAACTGATTTGGTCTGGAGACATGATAGCACAGGAAAGGTTGTCATCCCAAAGAAACTATTACAGTTGGCATTAGACCAACTTCACTATCTTTCCCACATATCAAAAGAGCATGTGGCTGCAGGGATAAGTGAAGAATGGTTTGTGCCAAACCTCTATGAATGTGTTTTTGAGTATGTGAGTAATTGTATAATCTGCCAAAATTGTTTACCAGGTCACACTTTTGAGAGTTGCACAGGGAACATTTCCGTGACTGGAGGCCCCTTTCGGCACTTGCATATCGATTACATTAATATGCAATAGAGATGTACTTCTTGCACACTTGAAAAGTCGCGAGTTCACTGCTTGGCACTTGTTTAGTTTGCATTACGAAATACACCTGGGGAGATCATCACTTGACTCCCCATGAGATTGTTCCAGAGCGGAGAATGCATGTGCCAATTCCACTGTCGCATACAATCTCTGATGCTCACTCTACCTATGCTATTCTGGGGGGAGTTGATCTGTACCCTGAAGAATTTAGCGAGTCCCTAAACTATATATCGTTGCAGAAGAGGCCTAAATACAAAAGTGGACAATCAGGTGATTCCAACAAACATTTCCACCAGCAACACCTCTTTTACCGGGTTATTATGTCTTTGTTCACAATCACGTGAGGTGGTGGAAAGAGGAGTGCTTCACAGGCCCACAAGTCATCGCCTGTTTAACTTCAACAGCCATCAAACTCCAAGGACGATGTGAATGGGTCCACATCACAGATGCTCGCAGAGACAGAAGTACCGTCTCCCAAAGCATAACATAATGGGAAGCATTACAGAGTTTTCTTTTCATTTTCTGATGTCCCATAGGATTTATAAAAAAAAAAACAGCAAAAGAGGGAGCTGAATAAGGTTGCATTGGGCCTCAATCCATGTTTACCGGTCTGGAAACAAGGGTGCTGTTAAGCTCACTGGGACCCTTCTTTAAAACTCTGTGTTTGCCTGCCATGGCCGCTGTGCTCGACAGGTCTGATCCAGCCGGGCGCAGTGGCCACAGTAGGCAAACAATTCACGGAAGCGCCGGCACCATTAGCAACAGTGCCAGGGCTTCCGTGTCCCCACTGCCATAGAGTCCTATAGGACTTGAAAGTGAGAGACCCTCGATACTGCTGGCAAATCACCCAACAGAGTCAATAAAGGTTCATCCCAGGAGGGAATAAGACCAAGACCAAGTGAGAGTGCAATTAAAGGCTTTATCTAAATTAGGGCAAACAGAAGCTACTCTGCTCACACCGAGAGCTCTCTGCAGGAAACATGTTACAACTCATTTTTATTCAGTTTTTGTCACCCAAGAGAGGGGTGGCCTAAGGGGCACAGAGTAAATCGGAATTGGACACTAAGAGTAGGCACCTCTAGGTACTATAGGGTCGGCGATGGCTGATTGGTCCACGGGCACGTGACGAGGTGACATGGTACTTGGGGTCAAAGGTTCAGCTGGGCTCATCAGCCTGGTATTCCATGTTGATTCTTTGACATCCTATCTTTGCAACATTTTGCCCTTGTGGCCACACATTCTCATCCATTCAGAACTCTGACCTGTTCGTCCGGTGGCAAGGCCTGTGTCTCAACACTTGCAAAAACAGGGTTCTAAGGCAGGCTTATTTATTGCTGGTCATGAATTATTCGCCTCTATCAAAGGTATTAATCCCCTGTCCAAACATATTCAGAATATACTAGGCAAGGGCTAGAGGTTAAGTGGTCAGTATATGGTTGGGGGTGTCCATTCAGCATCGACAAGGGGAATTTCAGAATATATGGCTAGGATGACTGGGTTACAAAAGGTACATATCATGATAAACATGCACTTCATTGAAGGGGGCTCAGGGTCTGAATATCCAAACATCACTAGCTCTTTGTTGACGCCAAGGTGATCTGGGGCGAGTTGAGGCCCCCTTTGCAGTTTGGTCCCACACTATACAATGGCTCAAGGCCTTTCACAATACAATTGACATACGACTTTTTAACACGTGGCTGGCTGTTTTGCATTTGAGTCACATAGGCTTGGAGCATGCTTTTATCTTTATACAACTAAGCAATTTTACTACAAAAGAGAGATAGAGAATTTGTCGATGAATAGCCAAGTATTAAAACATTTCTTTGACTCGAGATTCACTTACTCATAGACGTGCAGGTTGTGGCTGAAGATCTATGAGAGTACCATCTTGGAGCGACTAACTTCTGCATTATACTTATCCGACATTATACATGCAGTTACATTCAGCTTTGTCAAGAATGAGGTAGCATTGTGCGAGCACGTACAAATCTATATCTTGTTAACCATTGTAATATGGCAATTAGTGTTATGAGCATTTCAGAATTATAGGTCGACATATATTATGCTTTCAACATAGCAGGTTAACATAGGAACTTCCAGTTGCACACGTATATGCATTTACATTGTTTACTCCTAGGCCTTCTTAGCTTATCAGCATGCTTACTTTTAGCCATGTCAAAAGAAAAATAGGTTCACTGGTTTAAGGTTTTTTTTCGACTGTTGACTTTGCCCTAGAGTGTACAGGGATTATGTTTTTATGGCCAGGGTCTGTGGGGTGCGGGGCAGGTTTACAAAGACAGATAGCCCTTACTCTGGCCCTTGTTCTGGGTTGTATCTGAGTCAGTGAAGGGAGTCGGAAGGCAAGTGATACAGTGTGGATTTTGTTGCATTCTCGCAGCCAGCCTTCTCATGGGAACCAAGCAGTTGTGTGGACGGCAGAGGGGAGGAGGTGGGCGAAGAATCTTGCTTGCTGTGTGCGCTCGACGGGGAGGGCTGCAGGCTGGAGAAAAACCTTAATAGCCATTTACTATTGCAAAATGGAGTCTGTGATTTTCAAAATGGAGTCTTAATCACCCCTGCTTTTGCTATACAAGGGTGTGCGCAAGGGTATCGCAGCACCCAGAGACATTCCCGCACGAAAGGGTTCACGGTTCCTAAAGGTGTTCCTGCACGAGTGCCCCGGGGCCGGGTCCCTAGACCCAAAGCAGCCGTGGCTGGGCCTACCCAGGAAGCATATGAATAAGGGAGGGGGGTCTCAAGTGCCCCCTACTTCCACTCAGACTCTATGGGAATGTGCACTTACATTTTGCCTGCACCTGAGTTCTCGGGCCGCCAGAGTTGTAATCTCCCGGTGACACCCGGGAAGTCAAGTGCCGGTAAAATATTACGGGTCTGGCAGAAACCCACCGGTAGCACCAGGAGGGTTACCACCGGACCAGTAATGAGGCCATTGACAGGTTTTTAGAGTGTGATTATTTTAACATGTTTTAGTATAGTTTTCATACTTTTGTTTTATATGCTTTTTTAAGGGAAAATGAAACACAACTGAATGCAAAAAGAATAATGGGAAAGCGAAATCTCAGCACACTTGGACCTTGCACTTTGAACACATGTAGGAAAACATTCATTGCAGTCAATGATTGGGTTCACAGACTTTCCCACACCGCCCTCAATTATCCCATGTGATGTCACAATCCACCCCCAATTCACACAGCACAAAAGTATGTAATTAAATCATTTGAGGAGGCCCGCAGAATCTTAATAATCTGCCCTGGTCACCTCATCCTGATTCACATGAGAACTGCTACCCACCATGTCACCATCAAAACCTTGAACAACGGACATATTGCTTTACAAAATCTTACATATTGGGGACACTCTAACCCTTTTCCCAGGGAAAACGTTCTATGGGGTGATTTGAAACTGCCGTGGCTCTTGCTGGCTCTACTAGAAAATCGCATTTCATAAATTATTTTTAATTATAAAAAAGTCATGTATTCATTCTTCGCAGGCAAAACCTGTTATCTCTGATCTGATGACCTTGAAAAATAACAACCATTGTGTACTTCTCTTAATGCTGGCCTGGGATGCACACTCTGCGCTAATTTACAAGCTTTAGTGGCCTTTGCCACAAAATAAGATGCTTGCACATGTTTAAACTCACATCCGAAAACCTGACACCTTTACTTAATAGATTACTCAACTCCAAATTGCTAGAAAATGCTAATCTGGACAGTATCTCTCTACGCTACCATCACTGTCTGGAAATAACTATTAATGAAATAGCCCCACTCCAATCAAAGCTTCCCAAAACCATACGTAGTTATCCCTGGTTCAATGACAAACCTAGGGAACTTAGAAGGAAAATAAGAGCCTTAGAACACCTATTTAGAACAAACCATACCACAGAACTCCAAAACAAACTCCAACAATTATCCAAAACCTACAAGCTCAGAGTAACAACCCACACAGCGTATTCCCTTAACCAATGTATCACCAATGCTGCCTCAAACACCAAAGAATTTTGTACTAATGTTAGAGAACTTGAATCCCCCATCCTACCCATCAGCTCAGTCAATACTAGTAAAGCCTAGTGTACCACGATTCAGGATGCTCTGACCACTAAAGTGAACACACTCTGAAAATAAAATTGCCTTGCAAAGAAAACTCCTAGAGCACTTCACCAAACCTCCCCTCCCACTAGTCACAGACACCAGATGTAACATGCCTGTCTTCCATTTCACACAAGTTACCAACAACCAGGTACTCAAAACGATAGCATTGCTTAAATCATCTAATTGCACAGGAGACAGCTTCCCTGCTAAAGTAGTTAAAGATTGCGCCCCCACCCTAGCACCCATCAAAACTAAGTTTTTGAATGCTTCCTTCAGCTCTAACGAAATCCCAGCCTCCATAAAAGTAGCCTGGATTACACCCCTACTCAAAAAACCTACACTAGATCCTCCCCCACCAACTACAGACCGATCACAACAGTGCCCTTCCTCCTCAAAATCAAAGACAAAATTGCATAACCAAGTGCAAACCCATTTAGAGAAACGTATTAGGGGACAGACAACCTGGCTTCCGCGACAGACCCAGCACTGAGACAGCCCTCTTGGACTTAAAAAACCAAATGGATGCCATCAAGGACTCAGGAAAACTATGCATCTTACTACTACTAGACCTCTACGCGGACTTTGATTTAGTGGACCTTGATAAACTATACCTAACTCTAGCTAACAACTTCCACTTCTCAAAGGAAGCCACTACCTGGATAAAATCCTTCCTCTCGGACCGCACCTCAAGGGTAGCAATAGGACACAAAGCATCAGACCCCATCCCAGTACCATTGGGAGTCCCCCAAGGATCCTGTCTTTCCCCTTCACTCTGCAACACTTACACTAAATTACGTTTTGCAGAACTAGATGCAATGGGAGTAATTCAGACAAACTTTGCTGATGACACACAAATCCTCATTCCAATCACAGTTAACCTTGAACAGGATACTGTTTGCGTCAACAAAATCTATTTTCTTATCCAAAACTGGATGGCAAAAAATAGTCTCTGCCTCAATGGGGAAAAAACAGAGATATTCATACCACCCAGAATAGACCTCCATAGTCATATATGGCACCCCAATCACCATATCACACCAAGTCAAAACACTACAGGTGTACCTGGACTCCAGTCTCACCATGGGAAAACATAGTGCACTCACCTCTTCCACGGCTTACATAGCCAACTTATCGCACTAAGCAGGCCCCTACTCTCTCCACAAAATTGTCTCATGCTTGCCAGAGCCCTCATATTTACAAGGATTGACTATTGTAATATCCTCCTACTAGGCACCTCAAAGAAAAATGTAAACAAATTGCAATTACTACATAATAAACCCTTAGAGCAGCACTGGGCATTAACAGAAGGGAACACATATTGCAACACATAAGAGAAGCATGCTGATTGGCAGTACAAGCAAGAATACTCCACAAAACACTCACAACCACGTACAAATGCATCTCAGAAAATTCCCCCATCTATCTCTACCAAAGCCTCTCACGCAAAACCACTGCGAGAACACTCAGATCCAGTGCCAACACATACCTTTACATTCCTCGCTTCACTAATGCTAGATGAGGGAACTCTAGCTTCCCCATAGCAGCCCCGCAAATCTGGAGCTCACTACCCACCAACATATGCAACGAGACCTCTTACCCACAATTTAAGAAACTACTAAAAACTTGACTGTTCAATAAATACTAACACATGAAGGTCAGCCCACCCACACCACTTACCCCACTGTGTCTTCTGACTCTCACTCTCGCAATGTTTCTCTAAGTCTATAACTAACCAACCAGTTGTGTAAATATTTGTTTTATATTTCTATATTTAACTACATATGTAACTGCTGCATGAAACTGTCAAGACGCCAAGCATACTTGTAACCTATGCTGTGATACCTAAGGGTTTGGGCGTACATCCAAATGAAATAAATAAATAAATAAATAAATAAAGCAGAAGCAAGATTTTTAGGGCCTATGTACTGCATTTCATTCTACCACAATGCATGATTATATTTACGTATGCCACAGCATTTATGGATTTGTTTTATTAAGCCTTTGCTTTCCACTTATCAGAAAGATCCCAGTCCACTGGTACAGTGCTACTCTCTCAGCTGATAAGTGTGTTCCATCATAACGTGCTGAACTTGCATTATTATTACGTTATTCCCCCTTTCATTAATTTATTAATAACTCATTTAGGGTCTCCCATTCCTTTTTATCAAATTCATATTTATGGATCCATATTTTCTCCAGCCGTGTCATGTCTCCCCCAGTTTCTTCCCAGCCATTCAGATCTTCCCCAACCCATACACACCCTGTCCCATCCTTCAGGCATTGTATCCAGTACTCCTTGTAATTCTCAATATCAGCAGGCTGTGTAAAAACCCATCCATCAGGATCCTCCCCTCTTTTTACCCCATCATTTTGGTCCTGCTCTTCATTTCAAAATTACATTTATCAACACTCAGGGGTAACATCAAATGTCCTTTTTGTTTGTTAAAATGTACTTTAAAAATGTTCTTAATAAAGCAAAAGGTGATGAAAATCAGCACCGCCACATGTACAGTCACTCGAAACAGTCCCAAAAGCCAGGTGGGCACTCATGTGAATACTCTGTCCAGCCAGTCTTTTGCTTGCACTCCATTGACCTCGCTCGTCATCTTTCCCTGGAGTGTCTGCATCTCTTATATAGATGCACTTAGAGTTGCATTGGAGGCATCACCATCAGAAATTGCCGTGCATAAATTGAGCCAAATGTAGCGCAGACCCCTCCTTCGATGGCTGTTAGTAGGTCCAGAACAAATCGACTTTGGAGGGCCAGCAAGTGCAAAACCCTCATCTCCTCCTTGATTGCATTTAACACTTTTGAAGTTGAATTGGCCTGTTGCAATAGCTCATAGCGGGTTAGCTGCAGCCATTTTGAATTAGCTGCAGCCTGTACACCTGGAAACAGCAGAGAAGTAAAATAGATGGCTGCCATGGAAAACAGCTGGAACTCATCTGGGATAGCCGCCAGCCTCTCCGCGATTTCCCACAAGAAATAGTTTCTCATTATCACTATCCATTGATGTTCATTTTGATGTGCCATTTTTCCCTGCAGTGCAATCTTCATAGCAGTGCTATTTTGCAGCACAACAAGTGCAGGGCTGTGTAAAGTGATGAGTGTGCAGATTCCATTCCAGTTAGGTGGAAGTTGGGTATGCTTTGGATCTGCAAGCCCACCAAAGATCCATCCCAGCTGTTGTCCCCCGTGCCAGTGCTGTATTCTGCATGACCTTGGCGCATCTTGAATTAGTCCCCAGGAAAATGGACCCCTTTCGACCCGAAACACAAAGGGAATCATGTAAAGCTTCTTATGTCCACTGGTTGATATTTTTCATGTAACCACATTAAGGCATGAACATACTTCCCCTATGTTGCTCAACAGTTGTCATTAACTTGGCAAACACATTTTGCTCAAAACTCATCAGTCCTTCAGAATGACACTACATTATTCCCCCTCCCATTTGTCCCCATACCAAACTGCTCCCTATATTTTCATCAACAGCCTTGTGTGACAATCGGGGACACTGTGCCCTTCTTTAGTTTTGCATTGAAATCTTTTAAGGTCTCTTATTTGTGATGCCCCTTCCCTTGGGCTTTCAGTGACATACTGCATCACCTTATGCCTTGTTTCCTGATTCTGTGTTAATTTTACATTGTTATCTTCATATACATTTTCCCCATCATCCACCCAGTGAACTGCTACTTTTTTCCTCTGGAATAAACTTTGAGTTGTACAGAGAGACAGGTGCGTTATGTATCTTGTCTCCTTATAGGACATCGCCTAGGGCAGGAGAACTTTGGACATTCCAACTATGAGTGGAATGTGAGAGCACATGAAGTATGTGCCATTTGCTCTCCCTCACCCCACACGCTTCATTTCATCATACCAGATTTTGCCTGTCAATGAATTATGCACTTCGTCAGTACCATGGTGGAAACCTTCCCCATTCATCACATTTCGATTTCCCATTTTTCATTTTGCATTCATTTGTGTTTCACTTTTCCCTTTAAAAAGCATATAAAACAAAAGTATTAAAACGTTACTAAAACATGTTAACATAATCACGCTCTAAAAATCTGTCAATGGGTCTCATTACGGGTCCGCTAGTAACCCTGCCAGTTGTACTGGAGGGTTTCTGCCAGACCCATAATATTTTACTGGCGCCTGACTTCCCGGTGTCACTGGGAGATTACAACGCTGGTGTCCGGGAAAGTCAGGCGTCGGCAAAATGTAAGTGCACATACTCAGGGCTCTATGGGAGTGGGGACACGGAATCGCTGGCACAGTTGCTAATGGTGCCGACGCTTCCGTGAATTGTTTGCCTACTGTGGCCGCTGCGTCCGGCAGGATCAGATCTGTCGTGATCAGTGCCCATGGCAGGCAAACACAGAGTTTGCCAGTCCGGAAACAAGGGTCCCAACGATTTTACCGGCACCCTTGTTTCCGGACCGGCAAACATGTAATGAGGCCCAATGCAACCTTATTCAGCTCCCTCTTTCGCAGTTTTTTTTTTATAAATCCTAGGGGCCGTCAGAAAATGAAAAGAAAACATCGTATTACTTTCCATTATGTTGTGCTTTCATGTTGTATGATCACAAATTCAAATGATTTTGTTTACTATAATAGTTCTTACTGTAGGTGCGTTTCTTTGACAGCGCCTTTTCATGCCGTTCTGTTCCACAATGTGTTTGAATTTGCTGTTGCAGCTGTATCTGGGGCCCTGAATAAAATTGTGTTACTTCTTGCACCAGCGTGCACTCCTTTTTGATTACTTTTGTAATTTTTTGGTGAGTTCTATGAGGTGACGCCTGATACAGTGTACTGCATGATAATCATCAGGGATACATTCCCAGGGCTGAATACCCATGACATATGCTTGCACTTAATTGAAAGTTTACCTTTGACGTCAATTAAGGCACGGATTCTCACCAGATTGACTCCCCACCTTACCTGAGACTGGACAACTTCCTCCCCCTGTTTCGACCACTGGTGCTTGTAGTTATCTTGATGCCTAATTGCGCATGGTCCCCATCCCTCATTGTTAGCTTCCCACTCCCTTGTATTGATCCCTTGCGATTGGCTTCCTCACTGTGTACTTTCCTTTATGGCTTGTACAGTGCTCTGTTGCTTGCCAGAACCAAACCTGTGCTCAAAATAATACCCTAACGATAATAGTAGATGATAACAATAATCTTAATTATAAGAACACTATATCCCAGGCATAGTGTCTTGAGTTGCAGTGCCAGAAGTACAATAATTACATGACATGTTCATGTCCTGAGTACAGTGACCCCTTCTGCAGTGCCAACAAGTTATGGCCATTTGGTTATGTCATGTGGACAATGTGCCAATAGCACTATGGATGTCAGGCCCAAAAGGACAGAAGTATGCAAAGGTTATACATGATGGAAACAATCATCTAATGATGTACTGGTGTAAGGCAAGAGAGAGAGAGAGAGAGAGAGAGAGAGAGTGTGTGTGTGTGTATAAAGGCAGTTGTATCTGAATTCAAAACAATTGGGACATGACACAAGTAGGGCATTAACAGACTTAAGGGCCTCATTAGGACTTTAGTGGTATTAGTAATATTAATAATGCTAAACTGAAATACTGTTAATGCCATAGGTGATAACTGTGTAATATCGCATGCTTATGAGTTTTAGTTATTCCCCGTGCTGAAGGTTCATAGGACTTCCATGTGAAATGATTGCATTATCTCAGCTGTAAATACCACAGGCTCCATCGCTTCCGCTCACATTCATAATTAGGCGGAGTGATAAGCCATCAATAAGTCACCATTTTCACCCTTATCACCAAAGTCATAATGTGGGTCTTGGGAAATTGAGATACAATGGTGACCGGCGGAAACAGTGTGATGAGGTCGGTGGTATCACGCCAGTACCACTGTCGAGTTACCGCTGATCGGGCCCTTGTGATTGAAATAGTACAGTTGTGAGAAAACATGGTGCATATTAGGGGCACGTTTTAGAATATATTGTGAAGCACAAATGTCCTGCGGGTAACATACTAGCAATTTTGTAGAAAGCGTACTTGTGTTTCCAAGCAGTAACCAGCGTCCCCAATACAAAAAAATAAATCTTTCTTTATTTTTACTGCAAGGTAACATTAGGTGGAGCTTGAGGTAAACAACTCAATTCAACCCTGCTCAGCTTTAGAACAGTCCATCCGTGACAGCACTAATAAATTGGGCATGAAATTGATTTCATCTATTTTGTAGGCATAATCTCTCCTGTATTAGGCTTTGTGCTGTGATTTGGTTACCAAACACAAGTTGATCATATCGGCCGATGTTTTTCATATATTTTCTTTGTGTGTTGGGTTTCACACATTGTATACATTTGATATTTTGTAATGTTTAGAAGTTTGATTAGGTGAAATAGAAATTGTTCACATCTTTCCCCAGTAATGTCTGGCCGTAAGGGGAATGAATAGCAGTTTATCTCAGTAATGAAATGTTAGACGTGTGATTTTTGATATCGAAGTCAAGGGCACCTGTGATCTTTGCAGCACTTGTCCAAAAGGCTGTATACCTTCTACAGACATTATTTTATGTATTTTCATGTTAAAATTAACCTCTCCAGATATATAGTAAGATTCTCCGCAATGTCTTTCTTTCGATTTATGAACTGGTTGCCTTTATTCCCTTTTTCCAGACCGTAGATGGCTTTTATTCTTTTTCCCTGTGATTTCACATTTCATTCTTAGGGCCTCATTACGTGTTTGGTGGTATGGAAAAAAAAGTGGAGGTAATTTCCGTTAATTCCGTTTTTCAAGAACTGTTAAATAACAGGTTTTGGCAGAATTACCAATGGTGTAATGACGAGAGGTAATTCTGCTGATTTCTAAAGGAATAGTGGAGGATATGCATCCAGTATAATGCTATAGATGAAACATCCACTTTTCCTCCAAAGAATCAGTGGAATTACCACTTGTAATTCCACCAGTGGTAATTCTACCAAAAATCCCCAATGAAGCCTCATGGACTCAATCATGTCATACATCCATGGGACCAAGTGGTGGTAACTGTAAATCCATTTGGTGTTATCTCAGAGGATTTACCTCCAAAATACGTTCAAACTCATTTTGAGGCCCCTAGACTCCCCTCAACCAGTTATTCGAAACATACCCAAACGTTACTGGTTGCAGACACTTATCATTAGTAATAGCTGTAGCAGAAATATGTATATTTACGCAATCATTTTTACTATGTCTATTACTAATGTTAAATATCATCCAACATGTTTGAAATTATTGGAACTTTTGAGTCAAGCATGGTTATTTGAGGTGGGTGCTAGGACGGTAAGGATAGGGATTAGCTAAGGTTGCAGGGAGTGGGGGACCTAGGGTATGAGGCAGTTGGTAGGAATGAGTGTGGTAGCTTGGGTGAGGTAGGGAGTGTGGGGTAAACAAAGGTGGACTATGGTGGTTGAGATGGTTGAGATGGTGGGGGTAGGAAGGGGTGAGCTATAGTGGGGGGTTGGAAGGCATGGGTTTATTAAGGTGGGTTGACATGGGGTGGCTAGCATAGACTAGGTATAAGGAGTGTGGGGATGGAATCAGTAGTGCCTGTACAGGTAGAGTTAATAGGATAAGAAGGCTGTCGTTAGAGTGGGGTGATATGGGGTGGGTGAGGAGAGATAGGGATATGACAAGATAAGTGGGTGTGCAGAAAGGGGGTGAGGAAGTGTGGTAAGGTGTAGTAGATTTCAGTGAAGTGGGGTAGGTGAGATTAGAGTGGGATTTAGGTTGGTGGGTAGGCATAGAGTGGGGTGTGGTGGGGAGGATGCTTGGTAGTATGCATGGAAGTAGGATGGGTGGTGGTAGCTAGTGGCAAGGTTGGGTGGATGTAAGGTAAAGAGGGTGATGTCTAGAGTGGGGTGTGGTTAAGTGGGTGGGTAGAGTGGATTTGTGGTAGGATTGTGGAGGTAGAGTCGAGTGAGGCACAGTGGGTGGCATATATATGGATGGACACGGTGGGCAGGGATCAAGTGAGGGGAACTAGGATGGGTGGTGTAGAGTAGAATGAGAGTAAGGGAGGATAGATTGGAGGTAAGAAGGGAATGGGTTAGAAGGGTTGAGGGTAGAGAAAGGTGAGGTAACACGGGTGGTTTGGGGTATATAGCAATGATAACAGACAGATATTGGGCGACTGAGAGATGTGAAGTGGGGTGGATGGAAGGGAAGATGAGATGGAAGAAGGTACAAAGTAATGTGTGTTGGTGTATTGTGTAGTGGAGTTTAGTACAATGGGATTTAAGGTAATGATGGAGGGGATGGATAGAGGGGTGAGGTGGGGCAAATAGTTGTGGGCTAGAGAAGAGTGAGGTAGGGTGGGAATGGGTCATAGAGAGGTGGCACAATGTGTCGGTAGGTAGCGTTGATTGGGATGAATGGCAGTGGTTTGGATTGATAAAATTTCACATTGTCAAAGCATATATCTGAGAGTCAGCAAGTATATGGCACCCTTGCATTTTGTGATGAATAATCAAATGTGCCATAAATTAAGTATTCCACCCCTGACAGAAGTAATTACCAGAGGTGTAGTCTCGTTTAGATTTGGGGCTGTGAGGATAGAGAGAATTTGTGAAGAAAGGGAGGTCTGTGCTACAGTGGTTAGACTATGATGGTATATATGTCATTTTTTGGACTGTCAGGACTGAGATTTGCTCTATAGCACCCACAAGACAGGTCTGGGATGACAGTCTTATTTATTTATTTATTGTGCATTTGTGAGGCGCTTATACACCAAGAAAGTGTGTTTCGAAGCACCCACAGGGCAAAGGGAAGGGAACAGGGGAATAAAAGGCAAATAAAATTTCACTGATTAACACAGACAGAGGCAATCCTACTAGGCCTTGTGAGCATTCGGAATGTGCAAGTGCAGAGAGAGAGAGGAGGCAAGGGAAGGGGGATAAGTGATAGTGATTCCACAGAGGGGGAAGTGCCAGAGAGTCAGTTGCAGGCAACCGGCAAGTGCCTGGAAGAGATCACTTGCTAAAGAGTGGTCACCTGCCAATACAATAAGTGCAGGCCAGTGTGCCAACACAGGCCAGTGGGTGCTGAAAGGCAAGTGCTGGGGGAGGGAGGAGGCTGAAGGAGATTGGACGGAAGGGCAACACCCAGATGGACACATAATGGCCCAGGCCTCCAATCTCAGCAACTGTGGGGTTTATCACAGTAGATAGAGGGGGAAGGCGGAGGTGTAGAGAAAAGTCTTGAGGAGGTTCCGGAATTTGAGGGGATCCGGCTCAAGATGGAGAGGAAAGTGGAGGCTATTCCGAGGATTGAGTCCAGCTGAGGAAAGAGATCGACCTCCAGGTTGCTTCTTAAAGAAGCGCTTGACATGCAGAGAGTTGGAGCCAGAAGAACTGAAAGATCTGGAGGGAGAGCATTTGGCTATTGGCTAGAGCAAGTTGTAGATAGCGTGGTCCCCGGCCCCAGACAACCTTATGGATGATGCAGAGGGATTTGAATTTGCTTCTTCAGCAACCGGGAGCCGGTGGAGAGATTTTAGGGCCGGAGAGATATGGTCGCTGCGCTTGAGGCCAAGGATAAGTCTTGCATCCCTATTCTGGATAAGCTGGAGTGGGCGAAGAGAGCAAGAGGGTAGATTAAATTGGCTGTTACAATAGTCCAGCCTAGAGAGTACCAGAGCTCGAGAGATATTGAGCTTTTGGGGAAAAGTGAGGAAAGTAAGGATACATCTGAGGTTGTGGAGTTGAAAATGGGCCTTCTTGGCAAGGTCCAGGATGTGAGGGAGGAAAAAAAGAGAGGAGTCAAAGATGGTATGTATTTATTTATTGTTTGCTTGTTAGGTGCTTATACAGAAAATGCATTCTGTTTCAAAGCACCCACAAGGCAGCAGGGAGGGAACATGGGATAGCAGTACAATTAAATAGAGAAAATCCAGAGGGGGAAGGGATGGCCGAACCTACTATGCCTTGTGAGTATTCTGAATGTGCAAGCACAGGAAGGAAGAGGGTATTGGGGAAGGTGCTGTAGTGTCCCTGGTTGAGGGTGAGCCACAGATGAAGTGCAAGATATGTTAAGTGCTATGTGGCCAGGAGCCGCGTTGGGAGGAAAGTGTGAATCTCCAGTGCGGAGGGTGTGCCGAGGCAAGTGCTAAAGAAGACCGATGCTGGGGAGATTGTGTGTGAAAGGTCAGATGCCCAGTGGATGCATAGGGGTCCAAGACACCAATAACAGCAACTGTGGAATTAGCAGAGTAAGGAAGAAAGGAAGGAGGAGGAACAGAGGAGAGTGTTAAGGTGCTTTGGGAACTTCAGAAGATCCTGCTCAAGATGCAGAGGGAAGGGGAGGCTGTTCCAGAGGAGGGATCCAGCTGAGGAAAGCGAGCAGCCTCCTGCTCTCTGTTTTGTAAAAAAATGTACACACAGAAAGTTGGTGCCAGAGGAGCGTAGAGGTCTAGAAGGAGAGTATTTGGTAAGAGAGAGTTGCAGATAGTGTGGACCCCAGCCCCAGACAGCCTTGTGGATGATGCAGAGAAATTTTAATTTGATCCGTGCAGCAACCGGGAGCCAGTGGAGGCGTTTTAGGACAGGAGAGATGCGGTCCCTGGGCTTAAGGACAAGGATACATCGTGCTGCTCTATTCTGGATTAGTTGAAGGGACTGCAGAGTGGAAGAAGGTAGATTGAGGAGGAGGCTGTTGCAATAGTCAAGCCTAGAGAGAACCAGGGTTCGGGATACCTTGAGCTTCTGGGGGAAAGTGAGAAATAGGAGAATTCCTTTGAGAAGAAAGAATTAGAAGTGGGAATTTTTGGAAATGTCCTGCATGTGTGGGAGGAAGGATAAAGCAGAGTCAAAGATGACTCCAAGGTTTCTGGCTTTAGAAGAAGGGGCTGGGAGCGAGCCCAAGGTGGGAGGCCAGAGAGGGGGAATAAGAAGGGAACAGGGGTTCCAATAGGAAGGATCTCAGTTTTGCTGGCATTGAGGCATTGAGGCAAGATGACTTCAAGGTTTCTGGCTTCAGATGAAGGAGAAGGGGGAGAGCCCATAGAGGGTGGCTAGAGTGAAGGGAGGAAAGAAGGAGCAGGAGTCCCAATGGGAAGGATCACAGTCTTGCTGGCATTGAGGTAAAGATCTTTAGAGGCACACTAGGACCGGATGACTGATAGGCAGTCAGGAATGGTAGAGGAATTGGGCAGGTGAACAGAAGGAAGTTTGAAGAAGAGTTGGGTGTCATCTGCATAACACTGGAAGCCAGGGGAGAAAGTGGAAATAAGGTGAGCAAGCAGGCGAGATAGACATTAAAGGACCAGGGTGAAGGTTGGAGCCCTGGGGAATGCCACAGGTGGAGATAGAGGTGGGAGAGGAGAAAGAACCCAGGATAACCTTGGAGGGATGGTCAGTGAGGAAGGAGGTCAGCCAGTCCAGGGTCTGCTCTGAGATACCAAGGCTATCATGGAGCTGTTTTATGAGGATGGTGTGGTTGACCGTATCAAATGCAGAGGAGAGATCAAGTAGAATGAGAACAGCGGGTGATTTAGAGTAAAGAGATGCAAGCAGATCTTCATGGGTGTTCAGGCATGCAGTTTCCATGCCTCTGGTTGCCTGGAATCGAGATTGATGGCTGTGAAGGCAACCAACAAGCTCAGTATGCTGGGTCAGTTGGAGGAAGAGCAGCTTCTCCAGAAGTTTCCCATGAAAGGGAGTGATAGAGCTCGGGTGGTAGTTAGCCGGGCACGAGGCATCAGCAGGTATTTTCAAGAGGGTTTTCACAAAGGAGTGCTTGAGGAAAGAGGGGAAAGACCTGACAGCAAGAGAATGATTGCAGAAATCAGCAAGTGCAGGGGCAAGAGAGCCAATGTTGTCCTTAAAAGTTCTGGAAGAACAGGGGGAGACCTGTTTGGAGAAGACTTTCATAAAGAATCCAACACTAGTGACCTCATCTGAAGTGATAGGTTTGAAGGAGGAGAGAATGGTTGAGGGAGGATGAGAGGCCAGGGGTGTTGGGGGGATGGGAGGAGGGGCGGGGAAGTGGAGGAAGAAAGAGTACTCAGGATGTCCTGAGTTTTTGCAGTGAAATGGGTGGCCAGTGCAGTGCAGAGAGCCTTGGATGGAAGAGGCGAGGTGGAGACTGCAGAAGGATTGGCTAGTTCCTTACATATTTTAAAGAGTTTAGCCGTGTTGGTGGATGCTCCAGAGATGTAATACTGGATGTGGGCCTTCTTCTTGGAATGAATACAGAGACAGTATTGCCTTTGGAGAAAGCAACAGACCAGTTTGTCAGAAGATGAGCTTGAGGTCTATCACTTCCATTCCACAGTAATGCACTTGCGTTTCAGGGCTGCTAGATCAGAATTGTAGCAAGTATTAAACTAGGTGGCATGTTTCAGGTGGATCTTCATGACTGGGGCAAGCATGTCAAGAGTGTTAGTTATAGCGAGATGGAGGTTGCTGAGAGTAGAGTCAGAGGTAGAGTCTGCAGTGGGAGGAGATGGGGTTGAAGGTGGAGGTGGCAAGTGGGGCGGAGAGCAAAAGATCAGTGAGGATGAAGACATCAAGAGTATGTCCAACTAATTGGGTAGGACCAGAGGGGAGAATGGAGAGTGAGGTGCAGACATCACATAAGAGAGTGGACACTCTGATTGAGGAGACAAGGTAGATGTTAAAGTGACCCAAGAGTAAGTGTTTAGGGGTAGATATCAGGAGAGAGGAGGCAAAATCATCCCATTCTGAGAGGAACAGAGATATAGAGCCACATAGCCAGTAGATAGTGACAATGGTCAGGGAGGAAGTAGGAGAGATGACCAGCTTGCAGACCAGGCTCTATAAGGAGGAGTATGGCTGGGTGGGTATGAGGGAAGAAGGGACCCACTCAGGGATGATCAAGACAACGCCACCGCCAGCACAGATAGGGCTAGGCTTGGAGATGATCTTGTAGCCATCAGGGAGAAGGAAGTAAAAATCAGTGACTGAGCTGGAATTGATCGATGTCCCAGTAAGAGGGCATTTGTGATGTCATCTTGACGTTGTGGGTGTTAATCTTAGCAGTGCACGTGGTGGCACGAGTTTTGGTTGCTTAGCTTACCATAACTGGCGAATTTCAAGGGTTTTTCGGTTTTACTTGGAACCACAACGTCGCTTTAACAACGTTTTTTAACTGAATTTCATAGGTTTTTAGTAGTGCAACTTAACGATAACGTCCCTTTAACAACGTTTTTTTATTGAATTTCATAGGTTTTTAGTAGCGCAACTTAACCATAACGTCCCTTTAACAAAGTTATTTTTACTGAATTTCATAGGTTTTTAGTAGCACAACTTAACAATAATATTTCTGACTTTATGTACAAGTAACATAGAACATACTGAACCCCCTCTACTGAATTTGATGTCCGCAAACTCTTCTAATGTCCGCGGACATATGCAGACAACAGCACCACTACCCAAAACGTCTGTGGGGTATGTTTAATTGTTATATCATAACATATAAACATGTTACAAATTCACAAACCAGCACACATACACATTATATGTAGTAATAAATAAGAATTGTAACCCATATATATATATAACACATTAACCATTCATTTAAATACAATGGCCTTCATTACGACCCTGGCGGAAAGCGAAAAACGATGGCGGAAATGCAATACCGCCATCGAATAGCGCTCGGTGCGACTATGACCCGTCACCGTAAAGTACGATGCCAATAGCGACACCGTAGTGAACGCCAACGCTAACTGCACCAAGTACGCGCGCGCGCGCCATGCCAAACCGTAATTAGCACCATGGCGCAAGGGTACGCGAATTCCGACCCTAGCGGACATGTACCTAACGCCATCAAGCACGGCGGAAAGTACCATTCCGCCATGGTGAGAAGTACGGCATCGCGAATCAACCGTAAACGGCCCCACTGAGTGCCTGTACACCGCTCCCTGGCCACATAGTACAACTCCCCGTAGGTGCAACGAAGTCACAATGCAACCAGTGAAATGTACAAGTCACCCATGCATGCCAACGAACAAAAGAATCACAAGAGGGGCCAATGGGAGCTGCAGGGCACAGATGGCACGAATACAGAAGCTATACCAATGGACATGACCTCAGTCTCCCACCAAGAAACGCACGCAAACACAGGCAGCATAATTCCGATAATCACATCATTCCACCAATCCACCTGGCTGACCGGCATCTGTTACACAAAACCTAATCCCCCGCCCCTGAGCATGACATCATCCAAACAGTCATATTGGCAGCCCTCACCCCTGACCTCACTGGGCTTCGTAGGCAAACGCGCCCAGCACAGTACCATGCAACTATACTCCGAAGCTGGAACCCAATGCAGATCTCCTCACAATACATCGCTCCCCAAATAGGAATATGCCACATCACTTGCAAAGAAGAACGCTACACGGCCCATATCAGAATAGAAATTTAATGCACAACAGATTCACCAAGCCCATACAGCCATTAGGCCATGAACTCCAAAACACATTTCACCATTGTGGGCTGCATCCGCAAGAAATGACCAGCTACTTCCTGTGTGACGCCCTGTTCCCTCATGGTACACAGGGGCTACATTCCGTACGAAAAGGCAACATGGAAGCGCCTAGAACCGCAGGGCCGTCCCAATAGGGAGGCACTAGTCCAGCTGAAAGGCCGAAATGTTGCTCCGAGCCACTAGTACTGCGTAAGGGCATGTGGCCCATTGGCGATCGTCCCATAAGATCGTAATGCTGCTCCACTGATTAACACGAAGCAGCAGGTGTCGGGAGTAAAATCCATCTGCAGGAGTGGCATACAGATGGCAGTGGCAAAAGGGGAGGAGATTCCTGTCAACCAAAAGAAAAGAAAAAGAAAAGAATGGCCATCAGAACTACATTCGAACAACTCACTTCAATGATCACACTAGATCCACAGCCATATGCATGCTAGCCCACTCCAAAGGATCATCACCACCCCAAAACCACTTGCGACTCATAACTATCCATATCGAGGTGAAAACACCATCACAAACGAGTGTACCTGTGCATGCGTCTGTGAAAACAGAATCCATCAGATGGGATTGGTAACGTGCATGGACACAAGTGTCTGAAGGCGCGTCGAGACAGGGAGGGCTCAACAAGGCCAGATAGACGATGGTCCCACTATGGCAGCCCTGCATCACATAGCGCAGGGGAGGCGGACAGATTCCAAGAAGCCCTGTACATGGCAAACACCGTATCAAATCATCTGCCCATGCATCCATTCATCATTCCCTCATCCCGTAATGATAACGCCTGTTTCCATACTCACATAACATGTGAGAATTCCATTGAGTCTGTGCGTTATGCAGCCTGCAAAATCCACTGTGCCCCAGCCCGTAATTCCAGTGTTGTGAAGTAACATGTATTTGGGAACGTCCGGCCTCATCATCCACTTCGCTATTGCGCATCCCAAACTATTCATATCAATCATTGCATCCTCGCCATGGCCCCTGTCCCAAGGACACTGAACAATAGAACGTTATATTTGCAGTCAGACCTGTGGGCATCTCCTCGCCGCTAGCTGAAGACCGAAAGCGCCGCCCTTCGAATTCCTCATTTGCAACATCACGTCGAAAAGGCATCTGTGGCCGCTTGAAATCACAAATTAATCCATCTAGTGCGGCTGTGTGTGAAAATGGCAACTGCCTTCACCCACAAATGGGACGCGCCGCCCGTCGGTGCAACTCGGTACAGTGATGCATGAGGGCCCACCGTTACTCGAGTACTACGTTCCACTGACCCTTCACAAGTCTGTTCGCGACTGCAAAGAATGCATGTGAAACAATGGGACCATAGCCGAATGAACATATCAACCAATGTTACACGGCCATCGGGTACTAATACATGATTGTAATAGCAAGATGCCATTCCTCGAATTGCAGCGTTGTGTGCGGGACGTGCTCGCCCAAAGGGGAGAGCAGCTTGCACAGGTGGAATGAATCACCACAGGTGGAGGCCATACAGCCTGAAAACACATAAATTGCACGCCCAGTCTCCTCCCACAACCACTCCGAAATGCTACCGGCCGGACTCGCGATGTTGGCCCTGGGGGACCTGATAGCACTGCAAGTACTCCAACTCCAAGAAGAAGACGAACACCAACTACAACCGGCCGCACGGAGGAGACGCAGGAGGAGGAGGAGGGCAAGGCAGGGCCAGCAAGGGCTGCCAGCACACCCACTACCACCACGCAGGCAGCCCGCAATCCCACGCCTCCGAGCACATCCGTTCAACCTCACTGATGAGCAGATCCACACCCTCTACCGTTTGAACCGGGACACCATAGCCGCCATTGTGGACATGACACAGGCTGACCTTGTCAGCATGCTAGATAGCCCAACCGCCATCCCACCCCTACTGAAGGTGGTGTCTGTACTCCACTTCCTGGCCACAGGCACCTACCAGCACACAGTCGGACAGTTGCATGGCATTTCTCAGCCACTGTTCTCACGGACACTATTGCAAGTGCTCGATGCCCTCCTGCAGCACGCAGACGACTACATCTCTCTACCACGCTCGGAGCAGGAAATTACCAACACAAAAGTGGGATTCCATGCACTTGCCGGCATACCGGGTTGCATTGGTGCCATCGACTGCACCCATGTGGAATTGGTCGTCCCACATGCCATGGAGGCCCAGTACCGCAACCGAAAACAATTTCATTCACTGAATGTACAAATGGTGTGTGACTCCAACAGGATCATTACACATTGTTGTGCCCGATTCCCTGGATCAACCCATGATTCTATGGTCTTGAGGAACTCTACAATACCACGCTACATGGAGCGACACGCAGGGAACAGATCCTGGCTACTCGGTGAGTCTCATTTCATGCATGATGATGTGGGGTATGTGATGCGGCAATGACCTGGCAGGAAGGGGGGGGGGGGTGCGTACGTAGCAATGGCATTCCACATAATTCGTTTATCGTCCACATACAGGTGATGCCGGATATCCACTGAAGAGATGGCTCCTCACACCAGTCCGGAACCCACGGGACCAGCATGAGGAGGACTACAACCATGCCCACTCACGTACCCGTGTAGTCATTGAACAGGCATTCGGCCTACTGAAGACTCGTTTCCGGTGCCTCAGCAGGTCTGGCGGGGCACTCCTGTACCGCCATGAGAAGGTTGCAAAGATGGTGATGGCATGTGTCATGCTCCACAACATGTGCGTACGTAGAAATGTGCCCATGCCCCCTGACGCAGAACTGCAAGCACCTGAAGATGGTCATGATGAGGGTGGGGATGTGGCAGCACCTCAAGGAGTCTGCGAGGCACAGGAGGGCCGTGAAATTCGTCAGCATCTCATAGATGCATGCTTCTAGCACTCACGCCTGGTGGCTGATACATGGACACGGGACTCGTGGCACTGTGTGTGTCTGGTACATGCACAATATGGACTGTACGCCTATGATGGCCTAGTACACAAAGATCATTGTCCACACATCTCATTGTTTGATCGTGCATTGTTTATGGCATATGTGATATCATGTGGAACACCCTATCGACCCGCCACCCAAGTGAGCCCAACACACCCCCTCCACCCTCCAACCTCCCCCCCGAACACCAGTGTCCAAAGATGCTCATTGTCAGTGGGCAGTCGCTATTGCAAGCCCCCTCTGCGGGTATCAGGGGCACCCCTGCCTGTGGAGCGCAGGTTCCTCCCAGATCTACGTTGGGGGCTGCCCTGGACGGAACTTGCAACGGATGATGTCTCTGCCTGCTCACGTCCATGCATGTCCCTAAGGGTTTGTGAGAGCTCAGTGAGCACACGGCGCACTGCGGCAAGTTCGGCAAATACGTCTTTGGACGTCGCATGCAGTTCCCCCCTGAGGCTCTCGGTGCTACTCTCCATTTGGACTCTCAGGCTCTCGGTGCTACTCTCCATTTGGACTCTCAGGCTCTCGGTGCTACTCTCGATTTGTGCCCTAAGTGTCTCAGTTGATGTTTCTATGTCTGCCTTAGTGCCCCCACATCCATCGGCATGGTCCTTGAGGAGCGTGGCCAGTTGCTGCTGTTGCACGATTAACTGGTCGAGGGACTGTTGCCTCTGCTGGGCCATGGCCATTTGCGGTGGTGTCACAGAGGGGCTGTTCGCCTCATGTTGCCCTGCCACAGGGCTTGTGGGGGATGGCCAGTCGTCGTCTTGTGGGTGCCCCTGCGTGGTATCCTCATGGTGTACGGGATGGAACAGACAGGGGGATTGGGACAGGTCATGGATGGATCTGACTTCGACATCCCCGTCTTCTGTGTCGGAGCATGCTGCCATTAATGGGGTGTCACCTATGGTGCTGCTGCCACCAGAGGCAGTACCTTCTGTGGCATCCATTGGGGGGACCTGTGGTGGTGCTGTTGTGGGCATGCTGGCTGCTGGGGTGCCTGTTGATGTTCCCTCCTGTGTGCTGCCACTTGATATGTGCTGCTGCCGTGTCTTGATGCGTGCAGCTGAGGTGGAGGGTCTTTGGCCGTCGGTCTTGGCCCTCTTTGCAGGTGTGCTGGTAGGGGTGTCCTGGAGCTCGTCGTTTGGATCGGACCCTGTGGTGGAGTAAAGGAGGGCGAGCGTTATTAATGGGTCTGTGGGAATTGGAATGGCAATGTATCACATGCATTGGGGTGGTACCTGAGGGCGATTTGGGTCGGGGCCTTGGAGGTGCTTTCATTTGTGTGTGGAGTGAGGGTGCAGTTGTTTGGCAGCCTGCAGTTAGGGTGTGCCTGCTGCACATGTAGTGGGTGTTTTTGGGGTTTTTAATTATTTATGTATTTATTGTGGTTTTAAAGTGCGCTATCAGGCCAATGTGTGTGGACGTTCTCCTGGCCATGTGTTGCTGTTGCGCTATGTGGACACATGTGAGTCACATGATTGGACATTGTGGATTTGGCATGGTTTTATTTGGGCCACCTACCTGATTCTCCGGATGTCTGCACTCCTTTCTCCATCCCTCCGACTCCCTCTATGCTCTCCATTCCAATGGTGGAGGCACAGATTTCTTCCCAGGGGGTCAACTTGATGGGTGATTACGACCCTCCCCCGGTGGCTGTGGCAATGTTGCGGTTGGCAGAAAGTATGCTACGGACGCGTATCCGCAGGTCGTCCCACCGCTTCCTGCATTGCTGTGGGTTGCGGGGTGCGGTCCCCACCGCACTTACCCGCTGTGCCACCAGGGCCCATATGGCCTTCTTGTTCGCAAGTGCCGTCCTGGTCATTTGCGTGGAGAAGACGGCGGCGGCATTCTCCTGGAGGGTCTCTGTTAGCACGGTGAGTTTCTCACGGGAGAAGTGGACCTGCCGCTTGCGGTCGCACGCTTTCTTCGCTACTTTTTCCATTTTTCTTGGTTTCACTAGGGTGGATGACGGGTTGGGATGTGTCTCAGGGTGGTGTTTTTAGTGGTTGTGTGTATTTTGTGGTTTTATAGGTGTACGGGGTGTTGTTTCCCGTTCCGGGCCCATGTTTTTACTTCCGTTTCCGTATATTTACGGTTGGCGCTCACTGCGGTGTCCGCTATGATGGGTGGCGGTATTGCACCTAGGGCGCCGTACGGCGGCGGTGTGGGCCGTTTTGGGGTCATTTCCGCCATCGCGGACTTTGCACTTCCGCCATGGCGTGGTGCTCGTGCCCGATGGGTCGGAATGGGCCGCACTTTGCTCCATCGTGCAATGGCGGAAACGCTATTTACGCTGTGGCGGTCCGGTCAGTCACTTTCCGCCAGGGTCGTAATGAGGGCCAATATGTTCTAAAATGGAATATACCAAAAGAAGAAAGATAGTCTTCCAACATGATTACCTCACAGAAACTCCACAGCTAAGAGCAACAGCAGATCTACAGACCAGTAAGAACACACCTTACCAGAAGCTAGTAAGTGTACTGCATGTTACTCATATATTTGTAAACTTTCTGTATCAGACACAAAAAAGTGATATTATGTTTTTTTTTCTCACAGAAATGTCTAGTACTCTGGAGTGGCTAGAGGAGCATTTCCCACGTGAGGAAATGTCTGAAGATAGTGAACCTAATGGTAGACACCTTACTATAAAAACCAATTCATAAATATTATTTTATATACATTTAACATATACATTATTTTTTGTACAGACCATACAAAAATTGAAAATACTAAATAAAAAGAAGTATTGGATAAGACTCTTCAGCACATAGAAGAAAAATGGACCTACTCATGGCAAATTTTAACAATTAAAAAACTTTGTGGAGGATCACTTGAAACAAACAACTAGATACCAGTGTCCCACATGTACCTGTCCCCCCTCACCATATCCCAGTCAATTATCCCCAAACCCTCTCCATGAACCAAAACGTTTTGATGAGACTTCCATCCCTTCTTCACCTCATATTAATCCTATTGAAAGCCCCAATTCTCCTGTTTTTGTTTCAGTTTCAGCCTCACGTTCTCTGTCATAAATTTAACATCTATATAAAGTAAAGTAAAATTATTATATTGTGTCCTAATTAATTTCTTGTCTTTTTTTAAGAAGCAGTTGAGGTGTCCGCGGACAGTGCAGATGTCCAGAATGTCCGTAAAGAAATGAAAATGGGAGCGTCCTAAGGACACTATATCTGTCCGTAATGTTCGCATGCAAGTTGATACTATTCTAAGAATAGAACTGGTGTTCGGAATGTCCGCAATCAAAATACCACATGCGATGTCCTGAAATGTTCATCAATAAACAAAATGGAGGTGTCCTGAGGACGCTAGACCTGTCTGTATTGATCGCAGGCGAGTTGAAACAGTTCTAAGAACACAGGCAGTATCCTGAAATGTTCTTAAATAAACTAAATAGGGGTGTCGTAAGGACGGTATACTTGTCCGTATTGTTCGGAGGCAAGCTGAAACTGTCCTAAGAACACACACAGTGTCCTGAAATGTTTGTCAATAAACAAAATGGGGGTGTCCTGAGGATGCTAGACCTGTCTGTATTGTTCGTAGGCGAGTTGAAACTGTTCTAGGAACACAAGCGGTGTCCTGAAATGTTCGTAAATAACCAAAATGGTTGTGTCCTGAGGACGCTATGCCTGTCCGTATTCTTTAGAGGCAAACTGAAACTGTCCTAAGAACAAACGCTGTGACCTGAAATGTTTGTAAATAAACAAAATGGGGGTGTCCTGAGGACGCTAGATCTGACCCCAGAAAAATTAAAGGTGTGCCAGTGAAATCCAACGACCCGGCCCCAGATATATTGGAGATTCTTGGCAGGGCTGAAAGCCTTTCTCAATTAATAGCAAGTAGTGCTTGTAAATGTAAGGTGTGATAAGTGACAAAATATGGGATTTTTAGATGAATGCGATTAGCTAACCAGGGCAGAGCAAAAACCCTTCTCTCGCTGTGGTTGAATTTCTGATAGATCACCAAACCTGTGAGAGTGGTGGCCGGCCCTGTATTTGGGCATAGTCCATGGGTTGTGAGACAATAGAGGTTTGAAAATCAATGTGTCTAGTGGAATGGCCTCCAGCAGAGTATTTGTCCATGGCTCAACATTTTGCACCAGTGGTGGTAGTTCTTGTAGCTGTAGATCATGCTCATGATTATGAGTGGATTGGTCTTCAATGTACTATTAATATCGGCTGTAGGTTATGTCATGTCTTATATCACGAAAAAAGGGCAAACACAACTGTGTATAAATTCTCTATGGAGCAAGAGGTCTTCCCCATACAGATAGTGGCTTAGGGGATGCAAGGTTTTCATAGAGTACAGAAGGATTGATCGATTTTCTCACTGTCCCTAATTAATCCCAACTTTTTCTAGAATGCGCTGGTGAGCCGCTTATCTAAAAGGGAGAGGAAAAGAAGAAAGAAAGAAATATTTTTTGAAAGAAATTATATTCAGAATCTTACGATTGTTTCAACCTTGTCTGTCCCAGGCCACAAACACCCTAGAGAGTGACTGTATGGAAGAAGGTGTTTAAAAGAAGATAACACCTCTGGCAAAATCATAGCCTTCTACTGGGAGTACGTAAGAATTTATTATCCCATAGACAAGCCGAGTTGTCCTATTTATTTATTTATTCACATTTGTTGAGCGCACAGCAGACCGAAGGCATTGTGGCGCTTGTTACAGTGTTGCTTATACTTAGTTACATACAGTTCATGTCCGTGGTGTTACATTGGACGATATTGTTCATTAGTTACAAACATGCATTTGAGCAGAAGGAGAACCAGGTGAACAATGTTAGTTGAAAAGGGCGGTTTTGAGATTTTTGCGGAAGGAGAAGAGATATGTTTCAGCTCTGAGGTCAGTGGGCAGAGAGTTCCAGAGCTTGGGTGCGAGGAAGGGGAAGCCTATGCCTCCTGCCTTAGTTCTATTGATGCGTGGTATGGTTAGTTGATTATTGTATTGAGATCTTGTCAGTCTGGTGGATTGAGTTTTACATAATCTGTCAGATAGGTAGGAGGGTGCTGAGTGGTTGATGCATTTATGCGTGGTTGTGAGAATTTTGAAGGAGATACGGTCCTTAACAGGGAGCCAGTGTGCTGTCTTCCTGGTTTGTGTGATGGGTTCTCTTTTCAGTATGCCGAGGGCTGCTCTAAGAGCATTGTTTTGAGTTGTTTGGAGCCCCGCTAGTTTTCTTTTGGATGTGCCAGCTTGGAGCGCATTACAGTAATCTAGTTTGGCTCCTATGGTTGCTCTGGCGATGGAGAGGCAGTTGTCCTTCGTAAGGAATGGCTTTATAGCATTGATGAGTTTGGTACTCAGTGCGGAAGCCGAGACTATGGCGCTGACTTGTTTGTCCATAGATAAGGTAGCGTCTATATGTACCCCTAGAGTTTCGACTGAGGCTAGAACTTGGATGGTACAGTTGTCTATGTTGAAGTTGAGGTACAGCAGGTTCAGGTTGGAATGTGTGGATTTCTGGCCTAGAATAAGTATTTCGGTTTTTTCCCCATTCAAGCAGAGGCCATTAGTAGCCATCCATGCTTGTATGGTGGAGTAGATTTGCTGTAGGTTAGTGGCGTCTTGATGATAATTTCCCGTCAGGGGAAGGAGAATCTGCGTGTCATCGGCATAGTTAGTGTAAGTGATTCCTAGTGCGTCTAGTTTGTCAAAAAGGGGTTTGGTAAAAAGATTATAGAGCGTGGGGGCAGTACAGAAGCCTTGTGGGACACCACCGTGGATTATGGAGGGTGATGCGTGAGCTGTGTTAGACAACACTTTCATAGCTCTGCCCTCTAGGAACGAGGTTACCCAAGACGCTGCTTCCTTGGAGAAGTGTGCAGCATGTGTCAGATGAGTGGTGAGTGTGGTGTGATCTACCAGATCAAACGCGGCTGAAAGGTCAAGGAGAAGGAAGAGAGCGGGCTTGCCTTTGTCCAGGGTGTTGGTGATTTCGTTTTTTAGGTCTAGAAGGGCGGTTTCAGTTCTGTGTCCCTTGCAGAACCCGGATTGTCTTTTTCCTAGGATTGCATTTGATTCAAGGTAAAATTGAATCTGTTTGTGGGTGACCTAGTCTAGTATTTTCAGGAGGAATGGGACTGTTGTTATGGGTCGGTAGTTGTTAGGATTAGCGGGGTCTAGCATAGGTTGTTTTAAGAGAGGGCACACCCAGGCCTCTTTAAGGTTGTCTGGGACTATGCCCATTTTGAAGGACGCATTGATGAATGCCATGATGAGTGGTGCGAGCGGTTCTGCGCAGTCTTTGATGATTTTAGGGGGGCATACATCACCCTTACATTGCGAATGTTTGAGGTGTCTTAAGATGTCAATGACCTCAGCTTCGGAGATTTCAGTGAAGGCGAATTTGGGCATATTGCTGGTTTTTACTGAGCATGTGTGCTTTGCTTAGGTAGGGTATTGCAATGGTGGGATATCTTCTTTTGGCGGAGGTTTATTGTTGCATGCATTGCTGATTGTATGCCTGTTCACCATACTTCGTCTTTGACAATGTGTCACAACCTGTGTCTACCAGTTTCAATGGTTTGGGAGTGGATTTGTCCACTTACTTCAGGACAGTCTTCTAAAATCTGCAGCATACTAGACCATTCAGTTATCAGAGTAAGGATGGGGGATATACTTTACCCCATTTCTTATTGCCATGGACGGGGAAGTTGCGAAGGGACCTGCAGACATAAAGAACATAGTCCAGGTCACTTCACTGCTATTGCTCCAGGCTGAATTGCTACAGAAAATTCAGTTCACATCAAGCACTTCTTCTCAGTACATTTTTTTTACGTTAATACATCAACATGACACACATTTAGTAAACTTTTTGGTGCGCCAATACAAGAATATCTTGTTGAATGAATTTGAGAGTGTGTTAGGTTGTATGATCCACTAACCTTCCATTCATCTTAATTCAGGATTGGATAATTTGGTGTAAGTAACAACCACATGTTGTTCATGTATATCCTGACCTGCATCAGATTATTCTGACTGTAGAGAGAGATAATAATAAGAACAATGTTGCTCGGTAACAAACGGTTCATCTCTTTCTATCATTAAATGCTTCTACAATTGATTAAGCATAGAGTGATAGTGGTAGTACTGCATAGGGGGAGGGAGCAAGACCCCGCTATCTTAGACAATGTAATACAAGGTCCTGTTCGTTTGAACCAGTTTATTGCTGTGGCATAACAGGGTGCATATTGGTCATCCGTATTATCAGATATCATAAAGAGTGCCCCATACACTTCTGAAATGTTCACGGTGTAGTGAGTGCTGGTCATTGTGGCCGTGCTGTGGAGTATGGAGGGTGTCTGTATAGAGAAGAGCTGGAGTCAGCTCTTACTTTCGCTATATAATTACTGGAGCCTATCTTTGTCCTCCTTGGGTTGTGCAGAGAGTGCCGCAATTGTTGCATATGAGACGCGGG